>NC_142009.1:32684904-32857404 GCF_049901735.1 Notechis scutatus
ATATCACCATACCTCTAGAACAGTAGGCCTCTCAGGTCAGGTGGCACCCACTATGCTGTCTTTCCAAAACGGGGTAAAAATTGTTTTCTACCAAGGTCATTCTATCATGAGGATTTTAATTAGACAACAACATAGTTTTAAAAACTAAATTAATACACTGTTTAATTCTATTTTATGGTTGTTGTTTATGGATCCTATATATACTGTAAAACTACTAGAGGCATTCAAGTAGGTGGCATGAAAATGCTGGTTACAAAATTATCTTCTTATATTTCTATTAACAATAGCATGTGTAATGAAGTGGATAAGGATTCATTCTCCCTCTCAAATATCTGTTATGAGGGCTTTTCATTGGAAACCTCTGATGTATTCTATCCTTCAAAGTTTATGCCACAATAATTTTGGTAGTTTATGGTGTTGCAGAAGACTTTTTGTGCCTTAATTGTAATAAGTTAATTGGCTATCCCTCTGGAAATAATAATTCTTCACTCTAAATGTTTATAATACTTCATGTACATTAATCCAGTTCAGTTTAGCTATTCATTTAGGAGAAGTGATGGTGCAATGGTTAGAATTCAGTATGTAGCTAACTCTGCCTATAGCCAGGAGTTTGATCCTGACCAGTTCAAGGTTGACTCAGCTTTCCATCCTTCCATGGTCAGTAAAATGAGGACCCAGACTTTTGGGGACAATATGCTGACATTTGTAAACTGTTCAGAGAGTGCTGTAAAGCACTGTGGAGGTGTATATAAGTGTTATTGCTATTGTAGATTAGAATATCAGAATCAATCCTATACCTATGTTTCTTCTTCTTCTGTGGTTCACTTAAACACTATTAATGTTTGTTGTAACATTTAGTATTATTCTAAAGTTTCTCATCATAGAGGATACTGAATTTCTGATTCCAATCATCATAATAGTTTCATATCCATTTCTTCAGTTTAAATAGCAGTAAAAGCATGGTGGATCAATTATAACTTTGCCTTAAAAAGCAACAGAAGATTTGTTTATTATTTAAGAGCCATCATGGTACAGTGGTTAGAATGCAATGCTGCAGGCTAATTCTGCTGACTACCGACTGCTGTTGGACAGTTCGACTCAGCCTTCCAGCCTTCCAAGGTTGATAACATACGGGCCCAGGTTGTTGTGGGGCAATATGCCGACTCTGTAAACCACTTAGAGAGGGCTGTGAAGTACTGTGAAGGAGCGGTATATAAATCTAAGTGTTATTGTTATATTAAAAGGAGGGCATGTTGGGAGTGGTAAAGAAAGAGCAAGGTGTCTCATTCTCTTTCTGATAAACATCTGAACATTCCCTGTTATTATCATGCTTAACTGTATGGCTTAAGATTAGGTGGCCAGAATTCTTTAGGAGTCCTTAGCCTAGGACAAAGCAAAGGTTGTGTTAAAGGTAACCTGATGAAAACCACCTCCTTTGTTAACAGCCAAAAAAACATTCAAATAGGGGACCTCATGAATCTTAGCTCAGTCACTTTGCTACATGAGCTCTATTATTTAGAAATCCAATGACTTTAGTTTCCTGATTACAAACACATTAGGGATGTCCAGAATGAAATATCTTTAGCTGATATGCTTTTGGTTTATAACTTCTACTCCTTTGAGATTTACAATAGTTTTTTTTTTGAAATTATTCTAAACAGTATTTCCTGAAATTATTCATTGGAAGGCATTTTCTACCAAAATTCCTTAGGTATAGTAAATAAATGTAATTATTTTGGTAGCCTAAACTTTTAGGATTGGATGCTGAGACTTTTTTAAATTTAAGAGCCAAAACAACAACAACACCAACCCAGAGTAAATAATCTAACCTTGACAGTATGCATTTTTTACTTAAATGATTTGTACCTCCTTTTCTGTTTTTATCATTCTTTTTCAGGTAGTTGAACATTGCAGAATGCAGAACTAGATCCAGCCATTAAATAATTCATTTATATTAAAATGACAAGCAATAGTTCTCACTTGTTGCAGGTAATTATAAAGACATAAAATTTTAATTCAGTTTGTTTAATTGGTATGTTTGATGCCAATTATTGTGCCAAAGCATTCCTACCTTCTCTACTTTCATATTTTTAACTCTTGCATTGAGGAAAATACAAAATGTAATTATGCAATGGATAAGGAAGCTGCTAAAAGAGCCCAGTAATAATATCTAATAGAGCAGACCTAAATGTAACTTAAGGAAATGGTGCTGTAGGGTAGAATTTGATAAGGAAGGGTATCTAAGTGACTTACGTGCAGTCAAAAAGCTAATATAAATCCAAGAAAGGTACATATCACTGTTTGAACATATTTTATCCATTTCTTTTTCCTGATATAAGCACGAGTCAGACCAACAATCTGACTTTGCATAGCATAGCCCATTTAATTATCAGTGAAATAATTATCAAAGTGGTAGAGAACATTCCAATATTTTAGAGGCTCCTATAAGGACAAGGGGGTCAAACTATTTTCCAAAACACCAATAGGCAACACAAGAAACCGTGGAAACTAACCAAGGAGAGAAGCAACCTAGAACTAAGGAGAAATTTCCTAATGGAGAGAGCAATTAACCAGTGGAATAGCTTGCCTTCAGAAGTTGTGGGTGCTCCATCACTGAAGGCTTTCAAAAAGAGATTGTACAACCATTTGCCTCTGGTTCAAGCAGAGAGTTGGATTAGAAGACCTCTGAGGTCCCTTCCAATTCTATTATTCTATGTTCCATGTCAGGGATCTTCAAGCTTGACAGCTTTAAAACTTGTGCACTTCAACTCCCAGAATTCCTCTTCCAGTCATGTTAGCTCAGGAATTCTGGGAGTTGAAGTCCACAAGTCTTAAACTTGCTAAGTTTGAAGACTCTTGTTCTATGTGACCAGAGTAGAGAGAGCTATGTGTGCCAATGACTTGGGACTCCTCCTCTCAATAGCTGTGAAGGATATTGTATTGTCACCAGAGTTGATGAAAAATTTCTTATCACAAATCCTCCCTAAGTTAAAAAAAAGTTCCCAGTATGCAAAACAATCAGAGTGTCCTTTGGTCTTTTTAGCTGCCAGAAAAAGGGAGTGTGGGAAAACAAGGCATTCTTGAAATGCCTAGATATCAACTCAGCAGCTTAAAGTTGTCGGAGCATAAGAAGGTTATTGGAGAGCATGATAGATGACTCTTGGAGGCTGATATGTCCTATTGGAGAAGTCACATCCAGGGGATGGGGGAAAGACCAGGCTCAAGGGCGAAATGTATGATGTGATTTAGTACCGGCTGCACCCAGCCACGCATCAACATGGCAATTTCTATTAAACCAATTTACTTTTTCTGAGATGCGGCTAGAGACTTTTGCTTTGAATGAGCGGGATTTGTTGGAGCCCTGACATCGAGAGGATAAACATACATGCTTCATTTCTGTAAAAGACAATAAAAAGATATCTAGACCTCAAAAGTTCCAGCTTCATTTCCAGTTAATTTCACTTCATTTAACAGAGGAACCTGGATGAGATGGTTCTCCATTTGTATATCGTTTGTACATATGCAGCCTCTTGTCTAAGATGAAATAATGTAAGTTGCCATCATATGAATCACAATTACCCACCAGTCTATAAGAAGGCCCTCTTAACTATAAAAAGAATTATACAGATGGAAAATTGATGACAGCTTCTTTAGGCTGAAATTAACTTTGAGAAACATCTCTCATTCTGGCTTCAGTATTATAGGCCAGAGTACTCATTTAGATCAGGGCTGTGTGTGACCTTTGGTCTAAGTTCAGCTGCTTTGTCAAATGACTAAATCAAATGTCCATCAAGAGACATCTATCTCTTCTCCAACAACTTGCTAGTTTAATAATATGACAAAGCCATATTGAAACTGAGGATGGTGTATTTCCTAGGAGGAACCAGAAACTATTATAGAGGAGTGCTTATGGTAAGCTTTGATTGCCATGCCAGCTACTGTTAATCTTAAAGCAGCAGATTCTATCTTCAATATGCCCTTATAATCATATGATATAAATACAACAATTATGCTAGTCTATGGCAGATTTTTAAATGGAGCCACTAATTAGTCTCATGGGGCTCCAGTCCACAAAGCTCTGAAACTACCTGCCCTATTCAAAGCATCCTGCAGAAAGCTTTAAATGGGTTAGTCTGAGTACAAAATAATGCCTTAAAGGAGACGCAGCACCTTGTTGAGGGGCCTGCCATGCTCATTCATCTTTGGTCTGCATTTGGTGCTCAGCTTTCACCCGTGGCTCCAGGTAGCTTTATTACTCACCTCACAGAGCTATAGTGGTGCAGAAAATGGGAGAATTGAGGACATGTATTGAATACATTTGCTGCCTTAAGTTATTTCTAAAAATAAAAAAGTGGGATACAAATAAACAAACAAACATGTGTAGCAGCCACACCCTTGTAAACTATCTTGACAAATGGCCCAAGCTAGATGAGAGTAACTGATGTGTCTTCAATTTTCAGTGATATAAGGGATTTGTCTATCCTAGAATGTGAAGTTTGGCCTTTGCCCTGGCAGACTGAGTGAAAAAGACTGATCAATAGTCCAATGGTCAAACAGGGAGGCCAGCAAGTAGGCAGTAGGTGTTGTGGAGTGTTAAGAACACAACAGCCTACTTAGACCTTCTGGTCATCTACTGCCACAGGAGAGGTCTCCAGCCCTAATGGTTCTCCATGACACTGGAACTTGCCATTGCTGACATCTGATGGGCTGAGCCTGATCAAAGACCAGGAAGCACTGAAAAATCAATGGGCTGAACACTTTTTCAGCTTACTGAACAGGCCATCCACAGTTGTTCATGATGTCTTTCAGCAGATTCCTCAGCTGCCAGTCTTGGATGCTCTAGATCTACCTACTCTTCTCTGCTGATGAGATCAAGAAAGTGATCTCACAGATGAACTCAAACAAACCAACCAGGATGGCATTTCTGCTATGTTCTACAAAGCACTGGAGCCAAAAGACTTGTAGACATTCCAAGATACCTTGGAAAATATTTGATCCACAGAAGAGTTGCTGATGATTTTCATGATGTCCTCATTGTGATTCTCAATAAAAAAATAAGGAAAGCAAATCAGACTGCAGAAATTACAAAGGTATCTCATTGCTGAAAATAATGTTTACATTGCAAACCACTCAGAGACTGCTGTAAAGCACTATGAGGCAGTACTTAAACCTAAATGCTATTGCTATTGCTATCTTGTGTGATGGGTCTTTGAAAAAAAAATGATTCTAGAATCAGCAAAGCCAGCCAGGCACTGGGATAGTTGCATACTCAAGTGCTAAATCAATACAATATCCGTATCTCCACAAAACTAAAAGTCTACAGAACTGTGGTTATTCCTTCTCTCCTATATGGATGTGAGTCCTGGACTTCATACCAAATGCATGTCAAACAACTGGAGAAATTTCACATGCACACTCTCTGCTCAATCCTTAGACAGGACTGTGTCTCCAACTGGAGGTCTTGGATAGTGCCTAGTCCACCAGTATTGAATTCCTAATTATCAGAGCCTAGATGAGCTGGGTGGGAAACATCATCATAATGGATTACTACCATTCTGCCTCATCAGTTGCTCTATACTGGAGTCTGAAAAGATGCCCTTGATGTCAACCATGCAAACTCTACAAAGATAGAATAGAATAACAGAGTTGGAAGGGACCTTGGAGATCTTCTAGTCCAACCTCTGCTTAGGCAGTGTTATGTCCGTCGCGGAAAAGAGACTCGGAGCCAGTGACTTAGTTTCAGCTCTTTTATTTGCTCCCGAGATCAGCTCGGCTTCAAGGGAAAAGCGGCGGCTTTTATTCCTTGGCTGCGGCGGCGCGGCCAATGGCACCGCTTTGAATCTCCCGCGATTAGTTTCCACCAATCGCGGGAGATTCGCGAGTCAATCAGTGCGGCTCGCTCGACCAATCAGCTCACCGTGCGTCTTGACCAATCACCGCGCGGCATTTACAAGTATGTAAATGACTGTACAGAACACCCCTCCCTCTTGGTATGGTCCTACGTGACGTAGTCCCGTAAGTAGGCGGGCTTCGTACTTGTCTACTTGACCTGCGCAGGTTAGTTGGTGCTTGGCTCCCGGCCGGTTCGGTCGGGTTCTGTGTTGCTCTCTGCCTCGTCGATGGAACCGTCTGGAAGGGTGACCCGGGCCTTTCGTCGCAGCTCCTCCCGGTCTACCCGGGCTGGTTGAGCTGCGGTTGTTGCCGTCCCACCTGGTCTTTCTGGGCTGGTTGAGCTGGCCTGGCTGCTTCTCCCTGGTGAGGCTTCGAGCTGGCTGCTTGTTGGTGAGTATTCCCAGTTTCTTTCTGGCATGGGTTGGTTCTTGGGGTCTTCCCTCCCCTCTTGATTTGTGTTGGGGGGTCCCCTTCTTTTTCTGGCTGTGTGTCTGTGTCTGTTTGTGTGTCAGTTGTGTTTCCCATGGTTGTTCTTGACCTTAATTGGTCGATGTGTCGTTTCCATGCTCGTCCGTCGGTTGTCTGTAGCCGGTATGAGCGGGACCTGTCACTTGGGTTACGGTTGCTGGTACCTAAAGTGGGTCCCCAGTAAGGTTCCTTGCGTATACGGCGTCGCCTGGTTTAAATGTTTGGTCTTTGCTTGAGGAATTTGGGGTTTTTCTAGGTTGTACGTGGGGTGCAGTCTGTCTAGTGGGGACCTTAATTTCCTCCCCATTAATAGTTCTGCCGGTTTGTCGGCTTCGCGAGCGGCAGGGATTTGCGAAGCTGCGCGATCCCTGCCCGCGCTAGCCATTTTTGGGGCTCCGACCCAGACGGGTACGAGCTAGGCTGCCCTGCAGGGGCAGCTGAAGGTTGGGGAGATCCGGAGAAGGGTTTGGGGTGTTGCAGACCCCTCCCGGCCGGCAGAACCCCCTTTTTCCCAGGACGGTGCAGCGGCGGTCCGTAATGGCCGCCACAAAGAAGCTGGCAGCCGGGTAAGAATGCGCAGGAGGAAGTGGAGAAAGTGCTTGAGAAGAGAAAGTTTTTCTTGGTTCCTAGGACTCTAAGACATATTTAACAAAATTCCTGAAAAGCATGACTTTCTGAATGATACCTTCGAGAAGAGGAAAAAGGCGGCAGTTTAATGGTGCTGAAAGGATAGCTTACCCTCTTTTTTACGGAATAAAAAGTGAACATTAAGAAACCTATTTTTTAGGTGAAAACTGGCTCTAAGCGGTGAGTGGGAAAAGAGGGGACTTAAAAATATTTGTATGCTAAGACTTTGTTGGAGGAGATGTCTTAAGGATTGAAAGACTAAAATATATTGTAATAAGACTTTAAGAAACAGATTTGGACTTTCCTTCTCTTTAATTGATACTACCCCAGGAGGAGAGAGTGGGAACTCTGTCTTGGTTTGGACTGACTGAGAACTTTGGGACTGTCTTATTTTTCCTTTGGAATATTCTGGCTGTTGTAAGAGAAAAGAAAAGAAAAGATTTATAATGGCTTCTTCTATCGAGGAACTGAGAAAAGACTATGAGCAAGCAAAACAAAATGGTAAAGCTGGTTTGAAAGAAGCTTTTCTTTTTTTAGAAATGGCGCTTATTAATTATCAACAAACATTACAACAGATGAAGACAGCAGAAGAAGAACAAAGAAAGGAAGCCATCTTTAATAAATCTCAGAACTCGACCAAGAGGGAAGGAAGAGGAAAAAGAAGAGAAATAAAGGACTTAAGATTTAAAAAAATATTTAAGAAAGGAAAAACAAAGTGCAAAATCAATATAAGGATGGTAAACAAAAGGGAAGAGGAATGCGACAGAGAAGGGAAGCCAGTAAGGCAGAGGCTAGAAGAAGGGGGCTAGAAGGGGGCTAGAAAGGTTTGTTGGGGGAAGAAAGAAAGGGAAAAGGTGGAGAAAAGTTACAAAGTTTTGAAATTAAATGAGAAAAAAAGAAAATTTTTTTAGAGATAAAGGATAAGTATAATTTCTTCAAAGAGATTTTGCAAGGTACATAAGATGATATTGTAGTATTGTATCAGAAATAGAAAATTTAAATGGCTTGAGAGTTGATAAGAGATTAAAATGTTGGAATGTTAATAATGATTGGTTTGAAAATATAATATGAGGGGAGATTTAGAATATTAAACTTTAACTAAAGAGTTTATGAAGATTATGGTATTGATGTTATTATAAAACCTTCATTATAGTATTTTGTTTATAATATTTTAATCTATTGTTTAACTATGTATTTAATTGTTTTAGATGTATTATTCAGTTAGAATGTACCAAGCAAAATCGGATTGGGTATTTTAAAGATTAATTTGATTAATTTAGTGGGGAGATAGAAAGGCATCATACTCTGATTAGTGATTTCAGGAGAAATTTCTTTCTTTTTAAAAGGAATGAGACAAAGGTATAATAGAGAATGGACAAAAGATATAAATATAATGACTCAAATTAAGATGATTAATTAAGATAGAATCAAGAAGAGTGAAATATGTGGAGAAGTTAATATAGAAGACTTAGAATGGTAAATAAAATAAGTAATGATATGTAAGATGAGCCTGAATATAATTGAAGTCCATGAAAAGAGAGATACCTGGGTCCAAGTTACTTTCCAAAAAGATCTTTTTATGTTTTGTGTGTGTGATTATGTTGTTTTTTTGGGGGAAAATTAATAAAACCTTGTAGAAATACAGAATGAGAATAATGGTAACTAAGTCAGAAAGAAGCAGATGAAATAATAATAATAAAATTGAATAAGAGTGAAGAGAAATAAAGGGAAATTGGATAAGAGGTTTTTGTATGTTTATATGGAAATGGTTTAAAATAGAATTATAGTTTACCTGACTTGTTAAATTTATAATGGAAAAAGGTTTAAACATGTAATGGAAAATGATGACTTGTGTGTTTTAAAAATTAATAAAACTTGTTTTTTTTTTTTAAAAAAATAGTTCTGCCGGGCTTTTGTTAGTTGTTGTGTTCGGGGTTATGTGTTGTATAAAAAGCATTTTATTTATTTTCTCTTGGATTTTCCCGTTTTCTCTTTTGGATTTTTTTTTGTAAATTGAACCATCCGTTCCGCCCTCCCATTCACCGCCAGATGTGCCGGCGCTGTCAACACATGTCGTATCCCCCCGCTCTGCTAGGAATTTTTGAATTCTAGCGAGGTAAATTGGGGCCCGTTGTCTGATACGATGACATCTGGGAGGCCGTGGGTTGCGAACAGCTTGCTGAGTTCCTTTGTAACGGCCTCCGTAGTGGTAGTTTTCATGTTGCTTACCTCCAACCAGTTGGAGTAAGCATCTACCGTAATGAGGAAGGTGTGCCCTTTCGTGGGTCCGGCAAAACCTATGTGAATCCTGGACCATGGTCCCTGGGGGTTTCCCATTCCAGGATTGGGGCGGCAGGGGGCTAGGCCTGGTTTCCTGGCATCGGTTGCATGCTGCCACCCAAGCCTCGATTCGTTTGTCCATCCCTGGCCACCAGGCATAACTTCTGGCCAAGGCTTTAGTCCTAACGATGCCTGGGTGCCCCTCATGCAGCAATTCCAATACCTTTCCCTGTAATTTTTCCGGAATGACAACCCTATTCCCCAAAGTAAACAACCTTTTGTAATGACAGTTCTGTTTGCGGTTCGGAATGTCCTGAATGTTTCGTCGACGTCCTTTTCGGGCCACCCCTTCTCTACCCAATGTAACACTCGCGCCAGACGTTTGTGTTTATTAGTTTCGCGGGCAATGTCTGACGCGAGTTACGGTAGATCGGGCAGAGTCTCTATGCTAAGGGTGGTCGCTCGTGGGTGCTGGGTCGGTGTCCAAGTCAGGTAGCGCGTGCGGCTCAGGCGTCTGCGTGGGTGATTGTCTTACCGGGTCGGTGTGTGAGCCTGTAGCTGTAGGCGGCAGGAATTCGGACCACCTTGTCATTCTTGGAGATAGAATGTTCGGGTGGCCCTGTTTCCTGCCAGGATTCCCAGCAGCGACTTGTGGTCGGTGACGATAGTGAACGTCCGGCCGTAGATGTATTCGTGGAAACTTTTGGCGGCGGCAATGATAGCCAGGGCCTCCTTGTCCAGCTGGCTGTAGTTTCTTTCCGGTTTGGTGAGGGTCCTTGAAAAAAAGGCGATGGGTGCTTCTTTTCCGTCGGTGAGAGTGTGGCTGAGGATGGCGCCGACGCCAAAGGGTGATGCGTCACATGTGACTGCTAGCGGTAGGGTCTCGTTGTATTGGATGAGGATGGCATCCGAGGTGAGTAGGTCCTTGGTTTTGTTGAAGGCAGCTTCCTCGCGTTTCCCCCAAGTCCACGGGGTCGCCTTGTCCAAAAGCCTATGCAAAGGCTCCGCCGCGGTCACCTTCTGGGGCAGGAAAACATTATAGAAATTAAGCAGCCCTAGAAATGCCTGTAGTTCCGTTTTATTCTTCGGCCTGGGGGCTTCCTTGATTGCCCTGATTTTTTTTTTCAGTTGGGTGAATTCCATGCCGATCTAAAAGGTACCCCAGGAATTCGACCCTCTCGGTATGTAATTGGCATTTTTCCTTTTTAACCTTCAGCCCCGCATTTTTGAATTTCGTTAGGACCTCCCTCAGGCGACCCTCCAGTTCTTTTGGTTGGCTGCCGACACCAGTACGTCGTCCAGTAGGGCACCACCCCTTGATTCCTTGCAGGAGTCTCTCCATGAGGCTCTGGAAAATTCCTGGGGCCACGTTGACTCCAAACTGGAGTCTCTTACATCGGAAAGCCCCGGTGGGTTACTATGGTTTGCGCCTCGGCGGTTTCTGTGTTGACCGGCAGTTGTTGGTAGGCTTGCGCCAGGTCGAGTTTCGCAAAAACCTTGCCTCCCCCAGTGAGTGTAGGAGATGTTGCACTACTGGGACGGGGTAGGCGCTCTGTTGTAAAGCGCAGTTGAGGTGGCCTTATAGTCCCCGCAGATTCTCACCGACCCATCGGGCTTGACTGGGGTGACTATGGGGGTCTCCCACCGGTGTGGTCAATTGGTTCGAGGACCCTTTGACTGACAAGCTTGTCTATTTGCTCATCGATCTTGGGCGGAGTGCTATAGGTACCCGCCGTGGTTTTAGGCGTCTTGGGGAACGCTGGGGTCTAGGCTGAAGGAAATAGGGGCCCTCGGTACTTGCCTAGGGTGCCGTTGAACACTTCCTGGAAGTCCCTTGCGAGTTGCTCCTGCCAATCGGCCTCCCCGATGTGATCGATGCCCGTCACTTCGATTCCGAGTGGCGCGAACCATTGCAGTCCTAAAAGGCTAGGCCGGTCTCGGTCCACGATCGTCAGTGGGAGCCTTGCTGTGCGCCCCTTGAAAGTTATTTCGAACTGTCCTGTTCCGACTACCGGGATGCGATTACCTTGGTAGTCCTTGAGGATTAGTTTCTGGGTTTCCAGTCCCCTTCTTTGGATTTTGGGCACCAGGAGCTTGATTTCCCGCCATGCAACCATGGAGAGGTATGACCCGGAGTCCACCTCCATCTTGCATGGCTCGCCCTCGATGCCCACTTCCACATATACCTTCCGGGCGTCTGCGCTGGACGAATGGCTGATGCGACCGTCTGGTGGGTTTCCTCTCTCTGCCGGTTCTCGCTGTTTCGGCGGCCCCATCCGTCTCGGCTCCAACGATTTTCGGCTTGGCGGTCTCTGGGCCTGGGGGTGCCGTCTCATCTCCGGTTGCTGTTGTCGCTTGCTTTGGCGCGTGTCACGGTTGCCGTGCCTGCCTCGGTGGTTGCGGTTGGTCTCTGCATTCGAGCCGCCGATTTCCAGGTCACCGGCTGCGGTGGCGTCTGCGAAGAACGTCGGCGAGGCGATGTCGCCTTTCGCCATCAGTCGGCTTTTGTAGGACCGGATCTCTGAGCCCCAGCACGACGCGGTCTCGGAGCGCCTCGTCCATATCCGTAAACCCACACATGCCCCGAGATTTTGTAGGTCAGCCACGAAATCGCTGATGCTCGCCCACTCTCTGGTCTCGCCGGTAGAAGTCGTGCCGCCTGATGAGGGTGGGCACGGCGGGGCATAGTGGTTCCGAGCAACGGCTTGAGATCGGCCCAGTCCATCATCTTCACGTCTTCGGGTTCGCGAGGGCTTTTGCCATCTTAAACACCGCGGGCCCGCAGTGTGTTAGAAAAGACGGCTCTTTTCTTCTGCCCATTTGCATCCTTTAGGTTGCTACTTTGAGGAACATTAGGAATCGGTCGTTGTACGATTCCCAATCCTCAGTAGCTTGGTTGAAGGGTGCTGGCGGTGCGATGCTGGCCATCTCGTCGGTCTCGTTTCCTCCGGACACGTGTTCGATGGGAGTCAGGCTTGGGATCCCATCCGCGTCACCAGTGTTATGTCCGTCGCGGAAAAGAGACTCGGAGCCAGTGACTTAGTTTCAGCTCTTTTATTTGCTCCCGAGATCGGCTCGGCTTCAAGGAAAAGCGGCGGCTTTTATTCCTTGGCCGTGGCAGCCGCGACCAATGGCATCGCTTTGAATCTCCGCGATTAGTTTCCACCAATCGCGGAGATTCGCGGCGGGCCAATCAGTGCGGCTCGCTCGACCAATCAGCTCGCCGTGCGTCTTGACCAATCACTGCACAGCGTTTACAAGTATGTAAATGACTGTACAGAACAGGCAGCAAACCCTATACCATTTCAGACAAATGGTTATCCAATCTCTTCTTAAAAACTTTCCATGTTGAAGCATCCACAACTTCTGGAGGCAAGTTGTTCCACTGACTATTATTCTAACTTTAGTTCTAAGTTGCTTCTCTCCTTGATTAGTTTCCACCCATTGCTTCTTGTCCTACCCTCAAGTGCTTTGAAGAATAGTTTGACTCCCTCTTCCTTGGGGCAGCCCCTGAGATATTGGAACACTGCTATCATGTCACCCCTAATCCTTCTTTTCATTAAACTAGACATACCCAATTCCAGCAACCATTCTTTATATGTTTTATCCTCCAGTCACCTAATCACCTTTGTTGTTCTTCTCTGACTCTTTCTAGAGTCTCAATATCTTTTTTACATTGTGGTGACCAAAAGTGAATGAAGTATTTCAAATGTGGCCTTACCAAGGCATTATAAGGTGGTATTAACATTTCATGTGATCTTGACTCCATCCCTCTGATTATGCAGCTTAGAACTGTGTTGGCTTTTTTGGCAGCTATAGTACAGTGGTGGCTCATATTTAAATGATTGTCCACTAGGGCTCTAACATCCTTCTCACAGTTACTACTATTGAGTGAGGTACCAAATATACTATATCTGTGCATTTTGTTACTCATGTTATGATAACCTGAAATAAAGTTGTTCAGTGGTGGAAACTGGAAGAGCATACACTATACTTGCATTCCCTAGATAACTAAAACAAGGCAAGAAATATTTCACAAGAAGAGTTTTCCATTCCTCTACTCGTTGCAGAATACCTTATGCCACCAAACTCGAAATTCTAGACCTAGAAAACCTAGAACTACACGCCTTTGGTCCAATCTAAGTATAGTATATAAAATCATACATTGCAATGTCCTACCTGTCAATGAATACTTCAGCTTCAACCATAACAACACAAGAGCAAACATTAGATACAAACTCAAGGTTAATCGCACCAAACTTGATTGCAGGAAAAACGACTTCAGCAACAGAGTGGTCAATGTCTGGAATACTCTACCTGACTCTGTGGTTTTTTTCCCCAAACCCCAAAAACTTTAACCTTAGATTATCTACTATTGATCTCACCCCTTTCCTAAGAGGTCTATAGGGGGTGTGCATATTGTTTCTTTTTATTTTTCTTATATGTATCCATGTATTCATAACTATGTTTTTACTTATACCTATTATCTTGTAAGCAATTGACAAAAACAAACAAACAAACAAACAAACAAACAAATAAATAAAATGTTTATCCAGGCTTTTATCCAGTGTTTACATGTTTCTGCTACGTTTATCACTTTGATATTTGGTAGTATAATAAGTATATTTATTTACTTAGCTAAGCGACCGTATCAGTGCTGCAAAAATCCTGATAATGACTTAGTGATAGGATAGTTAAATAACAGTTTATATTTTATTGTGCTATGTTCCTCTTCAATCATTCTCACTTTTGATTCTGGCCTTATCCACTTTTGGCTTCAGCCTTGACATTATGCTCTTAATAGGAACACAACAGGAAAAAGAAGGTTGGTACTTTGGGACTTGGTAGAGAAATGGTGTGATCTAAGAAGGAAATACACATATACTTAAATAATTTGAGTAATAACTTCTCAGGAAATCTCATAGGTATATTCTAATTATAGTAGAGTAAGCGAGTTGTGCTCCCCCTCCCCCTTTGAGAGATTAGAATTGATGGATGCAATGAGATGTGGCATTTCTGAGGATGACAAACTGCAAAACAGGGCAATGAGTCTTTTAAATAACTTGACCCAATATTATATTGTCAGCTCCCTTTTAAAAAACTCTTTTTTTTAGTCATGTGAAGTCATCTCAGATTTTCTGGGTTATCATTTCACAAAGGTTGCTTCTATTCAACGGTTGCTATGGAAATGAGAAAATAATTGCTCCAGTTATTCTTATTTCATATAGTAATTTTGACCAAAACAAGCCTCCATGCCCTTAAATTTGAGGTTTTGAAGTTAATAAACCAGAGCAATGTGAAGAAAAAGATTATGATGGTTGATTTTGTAGTCCTTGTGTCTTATGCATAAATGTATGTTCTGCTAGAAAAGACAATATTCCAAACTCATACAAATCAACATGGAAATAATATGCAGAGTGGTCTATGGGACATACTTCTCAGGTAAACATGGATAACTTAAGTTTCTAACAGTGGTGAGAAATCAATGTAGGTTTGTGGAGATCTTGGTGCTCTCTGAAGATGGTTATTTGCTTGCATTTAGAATTAGATCAGCAGTGCAGGTGAGTGTGGGCTTTGCTTACCTGCTCCATCACAACCTGCAGGAAACCTTAAGAGGGAATTTGACTTACAACAGAAATACCACTATGTACTCCAACAAGGATCTGCTTAGCTTTCCAAAAACTGGTCAACAAATCTGATCCCTAGGATTTTCCACCTTACAGGCCTCAACTTCTACAAAAATCTTTGCTTTCCTATTGTTTGAGGTCCCTCTTTCCTGTAAAGTTGAGACCAATTGTAACAATCATGGGTTTCTCTTCAGTATTGTGTTCTGTGCTTCTAAATTTTCCCTCACAGTTCTGTCCAATGGTTTTGATTCATTCTGAAGAAAACAAATCCTAATTCCTAAGAAAATTGTCGTTTTAACACTTATTTTAAAGATTTATTTGGGAATAAGGGTAGTTGTACTTTATTAATAGTTTTATCACCTTACAAATCTGATTTTAGTGTCAATTAACTAGATTTCAGCTAAATTCTGCACTGTTGCTTGGCTATAACATGCCCTATGAAGTTTATTACAAATATGTGAATTCAAATCTGTACCCCCAGGTTGTTAAATAGGACTCTGCTTGACTATAGATTATTAGGTTTCTTGATCAGTACATGGCATTTAGATTTGAATGTAGGAATTGGGTAACTATTTAAGTTTTTGCCTGAAGTTATAAGAATTTATTGTTTTTGCAATGGTGACTTGGGTCACTTGGAAATATGTGATATAAATGCTTGTCTCAAGTGTCTGCCAAATACCTCTCTTGTCTGAAGGAAGCAGAGAAGTAATCAAATTTTGTGCAACAGCCCAAAGGCTCTGTTATGACCTGCTGCAGGATTTCACTAGTTCCTGTGTAGAGCTAATGTGGTTTGGAAAATAAAAGTTAGTGTGAATATTTACAAGGGGGCTGTAAAGTGTTTTGAACTGAACTAAATTTTGATAAAGGATTTCTGGCACAATCAAAAAATATTTGCTTTCTGCATATAAATTTTAATCAAAATATATATTAATGTTTTTCAAGAAGATATTTATAAGGGGATATGGGACCAAAATGTGTATGTATTTTATATTCTTTAAAAAACTTTAGCCACTTTTTATTTCTTCTGTTCAATCCTAGAGCCCTGGTGGTGCAGTAGTTACGTGCAGTATTGCAGGCAAACTCTACCCACAGCCTGGAATTTGATCCTGATGGGACTCAAGGTTGACTCAGTCTTCCATCATTCCAAGGTCAATAAAATGAGGATCCAGATTGTTGGAGGCAATATGCAAATAATGCTAACATTGTAAACCGCCCAGAGAGTGCTGCAAATCAGGGGTCCCACACATGGTCCATGGTCCCACACGTGGTCCACGTGACCCTGCGGCATGGCAAAAACTGGTCCGGGCAAACAAGTGAAGCCCCATCCATGGTATGTAGGCATTATGCAAAACCATGCCCCCTCCAGTCTGTGGAAATACCTCTCTCCGTGGAATCAATCCCTGGTGCCATTGCTGTGAAGCACCATGAGGCAGTATATAAATGGTATTGCTATCATATCCAATTCTCAGAGACTGCAGACTTTTCTTGGCAAGGTTTTCAGAAATGGTTTGCCAATACTTCCTTCTTAGGACTGAGAGAAAGTGACTGGCTTTGTGCCTGAGTTGACTCTCAAACTCATGGTCTCTTTATCCCCACATCACACCAATTACTTTAGCCTACATGGAATCAACAAACATTTTCATAAGACTACTATATTCAAGGTAATGTTGCTGAACTAAAAGCCCCCAGCAATATATCTAGTTTGTTTCCATTTTAGGCTGCAAGTAAAGGGATCAACGCATGAACGTTGTTCCCTTGATCCCTGATCAGCTGAATCAAGGATGAGATTTTCAAATACCATATCTGATCCTAAGAGTGGGTATAGGTGCTGATCATGTAAGGAACCCAATCATTATAAATCTGTGTATACATTTGTGTAATTATTGGTGGTATCTACTGGGTGAATCTTATTCTTGTTCTTCAGTTGTTAAATTGCTCTGTTGTCCCTTCAAAAATGGCAGAAACTGGGTGGCTCCTTTGTCTTGGAAAGGAGGCAACACCTTGTTTTCTCAGCCACTTTTCCTGGGTCTTCTGTTAAGAACAGATGTGGTGGGTCAGTGAAAATGGTAATGTGAGTGATTGGTGATTTGCAAGAAAGTCTAGCATATCTTTGCAACCACAGCCATTGTGAGGAGTTTAGACATAGCTATTGACACAAATAATAATGTCAATAATTGGTTGTTATATTTTCTAGTTGTTATGACACAGTTATTGACACAAGTAATAGATTACATAACAACTTTAATTTTATAATTTGGGGAAAAATATATTCAGAAGTCCATATTTTGAAGGAATATTTAAAGATTTTCCCCATTCTTGAAAGATGTGTAATACATAATGTCTAATACAATACAGGTATTCCTTGACTTACGACCACAATCAAGCTCAAACTTTCTGTGGCTGAGATAGTTATTAAGTGAATTTCCCCCCATTTTATGACCTTTCTTGTCATGGTTGTTTAGTGAGTCACTGCAGTTGTTAAATTAATTAACACAGTGGTTACCTGAATAATTTGTATTCAGAAGTCTATGTTTTGAAGGAATATTTAAGAATTGCCACATTCCTAAAAGGTGTGTAATACATAATATATTATATATTTTACAGTTTTTTCTGTGCATACTTCGATATTTAATAATCACAGTTGAAACCTGCTGAACTAGGCTTACAGATGCACAGACGTGCAAGTTGCGTGAGCTGGAAATAGAATTATTTACTAATTGCTACCTATAATTGTACATTGCATTTGCTTGTCTAAACCAATCATTAAGTCCTTTTATCCTAGGAAAAATTCTATTCTACCTTTTTTTCTAGGATATTTATTTCATATTTTATAAGGTGAGATACTAAAGGCAATTGAAGCAACTGATGTTCAACATTTGCTATCCACAATATATACTTAATAATTCAAAATAATGATGACTAGCAGGATTGGAATTGTGATGTTTAGATGATTGTGGTGGTGTCCCCCATAACAGTTCCACAAGCAATGGTGGCAACAATAAAGCAAAATATTGGTAGCCCAGGGTTGAAATGAAGGAGTCCTTGGTGCTTTCTAAGTTTGGTTGTTTTCTTGCAGATATTTCATTACCCAAGCAAGGTAACATTATCAATGCTAGTTCTGCCTGCAGGCACACTTCCACCACTAGCATTGATGATGTTACCTAGTTTGGGTAATGTAATATCTGCAAGAAAACAACCAAGCTCAGACAACACCAAGGACCCCTCATTTTAACCCTGAAGTTCAAATATTCTTTTTATTGGTACCACATACAGGTGTTAACTGCTTCAGAAACCATGCAAATGGGAAAAAATTGCCTGCTGGACCACTTCCACCACTACCACTGATGATGTTACCTAGTTTGGGTAATGAAATGTCTGCAACAAAACAACTAAGCTCAGAGAGCACCAAGGACTTCTCACTGATGAAAATATAACAACACTAGTTTGAAGCAGCAGACTGGAACAAAAAACATGTCCATTTTTCACAATCCGTCTTCAGGATTTGTGTGTGCCTTGCCCTTTTAATTAATTGGGCTGATGATGACAGTAATGGTTTCTTTTTATATGGATGTAAATTTTGGGGGAAAGAAAACTGTTATATGAAAAGCCAGTTCAAAAATGGCAGTAATACAATGTATGTGAGGGATCCAATGCCTCTGAATTATTGAACCCCTGAAGAGATTACAGGGGCAAAATTATCAGTGAGCATTACGAGACATGCAGAAGCTATCTTTAGGTATTCTGATAAATGTTAATTGAAGTGAAGTTTGCTTTGTTCCGACCTCATTTCTGGTGCTTCAGAATATTAGAAAAAGGCTAATAATACTGTTGAGTAATCACATGATATGCAAATCAACCTCATATTCACATTCCAGGTGTTTTTCCTTATCTAGCCTAACTTGATATTGCCTCTCCCTCAAAAGGCAATGCTTTTCCAGGCCTGATTTCAAAGGAATTGCACCAAAGCAATGAACGACTATGGAGTGGAAAGTTGATCTCTGACAGAAAGCCACTTGAAGAGACCAGAAGCATTTGAAATGTGGGTTTACAGGCAGCTGTTATGTATAAGTTGTGTTGACAAAATCAGAAATGAGAAAGTGATAAGCTGCCTGGGAAAGCCAAGGGAAATCATCAAAATAATAACAAAGCAAAAGTTAGCATATTTTGGACATGTGATGTGACACCCCGAAAAATACAGCATACTTCACTTAATCCTCCAAGGAAAGATTGAAGGCAGATGAGGTTCAGGCAGAAGAAGAACATCATGGCTTCAAAATATAAGGGACTGGTTTGGACAAAACTCAACAGCACTTTTTCTTGTGGTTGTTGATAAAAATAGGATCGCCAATATGATCATCAATGTCTGATGATGGCAGAAGAAGGAGGAGGAGGAGGAGAAGAAGAAAAAGAAGAAGAATGATGGATGACTCTCAGAACGAACCTTTGTATGATGTGCCAGGAAGTATATTCTAAAATTAATGTATTGATTTCTACCTAAATAAAACTACATTATTTAAACATGGTTATTAGGGTTATTTCCTCTGAAAATCTAATGATTTTCTTGTTTTGAAATATTAAAAATGATAATTTACTATCAACTTTTGTAATGGCTCTGGAGATCACATTCAAGGTTCAGGGGGAGAGCTATGTGGTCTTAGAGCTTCAGATTGTATTCCTGGACACACACTCTCACTCTCTTGGAGGATTACATATCAAAAACCTCTGCATCAGGAAAAGTGAAGATAAAAATATAGGTAGGACAAATTTGTATTTAAACTCACAGAAAAGCTATCCATATGAGGTACAATTGTGACTGACTAATGAATGTGATTAAAAAAAAAACTTTCTAAAAATCCATTAAAAACCCTGAAAGATCACAAAATAAAATCTTCTTAAGTCAATAAAACAGATTTATTTATCTAATCAACATATTGAATTATACTGATCAACATAACTACAATTGTGTAGCTAGAATCCACCAACTCTCATTTGAATGTAATTATAGATGGAAAGGTTAGAAGACTAAATGAATTTTGAGTACCTTTCAAGTAAAAAGATGGAATAGCCATGGGATCACCACTTTCAGAACTAATTGCAGAGCCAGTAATACAATGCCTGGAATCTATAGCACTCTTATGCATACAATCCAAAGTTTGGATCTTGGATGTAGAAGAATAAAAAAGAACCAACTGGAGAACACAAACAAAACTGTCAACATCGTCAAGGGAATAAAATACACAAGGGAAAAAGAAAACAAAAACATGCTACCCTTCCTGGATATCCTCATCAGTAGAAGCAGTGATGGCAAATTATAAAATAAGTGTGTCAAAAAGCTTTCCACACCAGCCAAGTGCTCTAGTACCTACACAAATTCCCACAAGAGAAGCTGTGTAATAATACTATTTAGATGAGCACAAACATATTGCAGCAATCCTGAATATCAGAAAGAGGAAACAAATAATCTATACAACATCTTCCAATGAAATGGATATCCACACAATTTCATCAAAAATGCCTGACCACTCAGTCCAATATAGCACAACCAACTCAAGCAATGAAAAGGATAACACTGACATATCAGAAACATCTCTTTCTGATAGCCATGGTGGCTCAGTGGTTAGAGTACAGTACCGAAAGCTACTTCTGTGGAGTGCCAGCTGCCTGCAATTTGGCAGTTCAAATCACATCGGGCTCAAAGTTGACTCAGCCTTCCATCCTTCTGAGGTGGGTAAAATGAGGACCCAGATTCTTGGGAGGCAATATGCTGACTCTGTATACTGCTTAGAGAGGACTGTAAAGCATTGTGAAGTGGTATATAAGTCTAAGTGCTATTGCTATCTCAGAAACCACCAACAGACTATTATAACTACATGGCATCATCATAGCACACAAACAGACTAAAGCCTTCCAAAACACCCTAAGTCAGGGGTGTCAAACTCATGGCCTGTGGGCTGGATGAGTTATGTGCTGGCCACACCCACCCCAGGTTTAGTGAAGGGGGGAAAATCACGATACATCACATGTGTCATGTGATAATTACATGATGACACAAGTTTGACACCCCAGCCCTAAGTAAACCAAAGGACCTAGCAGACCCAGAAGAAAAATGGAATTTTCCCTAGTGTAAGGACTGCAACAATCACTATGTAGGTCAAACAGGCAGGAGACTAGCAGAATGTATTCCTAAACACCAACTAGCAGTCAGAAGACATAATGAATATTGATTCACAACATATGGACAAGCACCACCATAATTTTTATTGGGAATTTGTGAGCATCCTAGACCAAAGTAAATCCAAAAAAAACTAGACTCAGACAAACTGGCTATTAACAGGCATATAGAGATATAAAGCTAAATAGGAAACAAAACAACAAAACACCTCTTCCCAAGTAATCAACTCCCACATGAGATCAGATTAACACCAAGTTTAATACTAGACCAACAACCAAGAAGTAACCAATAACCAAGAATTAAACATTACAATCAAGGACTACCAACTCAGAGAAACAAGTTAATAGTAAACAACAATCTAATTGGGGAATCACTAAGACCATTCCTACAACACTGACTGAGCAAGCCACTAATGTATAAAATGAGAGCAAACCCCATTCCCTTTTAGCACTGATCTAATCTGGAAATGAAACATTTGCAAGGAAATAACCAAGCTCAGAGAGCACCAAGGACCCCCAAATTATTTTAGTAATAGTTCCAGATGAAAACTCATAAGTGTTACTAATTTTCTAGAAGTAAAACAAATCTGCATCACATTCAAAAGCAGAGAAGAACACCAATGTTCTGAAGATGAAGTCCTATTAATAATCAGATTATAACATACTATATACTTTCAAATTATAGAAATGGCAGCTGAAGCTCAGCCATATTCAGACAACCTTGTTAGGACTTTTCATTCCTCTCAACAATAGTTCAAATTTCAAATGAGCTCCCCGGTTAAATATCTGCAAATGCTGTCTTGTCTGTTTTAGACAAGGTTCAGAAGTCAGTTAATGATGGTCTTCATACTGACAAGGCTTGTACTTTCAGCTAGTATTGTGATCATTTATGAAGGCAGTTAGCCCCTAGGCCTTTCAACATAAATTGTGTGTATATGACAGAAGTTTCTAAATTCAGACCCTTGATGCTAAAATTCAGTAATATTAATAGAAAATGCTTCCTTCCAGATTACTAATGAGTTTGGATCAAACTCAAAATGAATAATAGTTTTTAAAATATATACAAGCACATATACATCTATACTGCACTCCTAATTTGCCATAGCTGCTGTTTTATTCTCCATTCCCAACGGGCTTCATTATTACTCATATATCTGTTTTTACTGTCAGTCAGAATATAATTATCCAACAGAGCACAGTGCATATCCATTTGTTATCATAGGATGTTTGCTGAGGGTTTTTTTCCCCCCACTGGTCAGAAAACAAAAAACACAACAAAATTCTCACGAGCAACAAAGAAGGTGACAAAAATAAGGACTACTCATGCTTGCCCAACTCCTACAGAAGAGTGAAGGATAGAATAACAGCTTCTGAATGTCAAAGAGTTTTGGCAAAGGAGGAAGTATCAACAACTCATCCCCAAATTAGATGCCTTCTGTCAAAGTATGATGAACAATCTACCTGCCATTTTCCTCTAAGTGTGAAAAGGAGCATTGCTGACAGAGGAAAACAATAACACGACCAACCTAGTCTGATAAATTATTCTGGAGAGCTTAGACTCCATTAATAGTCAGGCATTTTACATAAACTCCTCAGCAGGTTATTACCACAGCATTTGGACCAGTGCTTGTTTGACAGTTTGGACATTAGCAGTAGGTGGACATACTTCATATGATGAGGGGAGGGAGGGAGGGGGGAGAGAAACTTTTCACTGATTTGTTCTGACAGCTATTCACCCTATTGTTCCCCCAAACAATTCTTTGTTGTTGTTTTCTTTTCCTTCTTTACTTCCCTTAAATTATAGATATAAGAATAAGGACTTCTAGGAGTCATAAAATTCCTCAGCTTTCCTTCTCTGAGACTGAAAATAGCATATCTAATCTTGGAAGAGAAATCCTGCCCCTATCCTTATCATTTTCCCCAGTTAGCTATCATCTATATCTATCTATCTATTCCCAGTAAGAAAAATGTATAAAAAAGAGCCGATTTGGGAGGAACTTTGAGACAAAGCAAAGCAAAACAAAACTCCAATCTTTCTACTACCATGGCCCTCAGTTAGAGCAATATTTTGGCCAGTGTTGAGCTGATTATAGTACAAGAAAAGTGATACAAGAAGCACAAAAAAGTAGAAGATGAAAAAACTGGTAATTATAGTGTACTTCTGGGCTCTCTGTTTCATGTGTTCTCAAATGAAAATGTAGTACTGCAAGTTTTGTGTGGAAAACACCTATTCCCTCTTCTCTCACCAACTTTACTGGCACAAAAATAAGAGATCATGTAAAGCAGGGGTGTCAAAGCCCTGGTGTCAAGGCCCTGGGGCCAGATTTGGCCCACGGGGTGCTTAGATGTGGCCTGCAGGGCTGCCCTGAAAACAGCAAAGGATCGGCCTGTGGTGCCTCTGCCAGCAAAAACAGAGCTTGGGAGGGCCACTGGCAGGCATGCTCGAGTGACGCTGAGCAGGTCCTGCCTACCCTGGCAACACCCACCCCATCCCCCTGAGTTCAAACACAACCCTGGTGCAGCCCTCAATGAAATCGAGTTTGACACCCCTGATGTAAAGGATCAGAGAAATAATAACAACAGCAGTACCCTCCCTTCTTCTGCAAATATTGATGCCAAAGAGAAGTAAGATGAAATGAAGTAACAATAAAATAATCCAACTGGTTCAGAGATTCTGCCATTCCTCACCCAATCTTTCCAGTATGAACAGTCTCAAGAAAACCAACAAAATAACAGCCATTATTGATTGATTGATTTTAAATAATGCATGGAAAATTTTTGGCACTGAAAATATAAATAAACTATTAATTTTGAATAAAACAAATGCAGATACCATGCTGTGTATTGTGCATGAAAAATAATGCACAATTTGACTATCTGGTGGCTTTAAAAGAGGATTACATAAACCCTTGGAATATGTGGTTATCCATAATATTCTCGATATAAAATGCAACTGAAAATTCATTTTGGGGAAGCAATACATAGAAAGATTTATGTTCTTGCTTCCAGTCTTCCTACTTCTCAGCTACTATGAACTAGAAATAGAATTTTAGCCAGATCTATTATGAATTTTGAGAAAACTCAGTGGGCTCACAGAGTAATTTCCTCTATAGAAAAGTCCTTGTCATCTGACTAAGGTTTCAATCTTATGATCCTTTGCGTCCCATCAGTTTTCAAATTTGAAAAAAAAAAACATAGAGTGAATCAATATGGGGCATTTTAAAAGAGCTTCAATGCTCTCAGCCCTTTGCTGTCTGCCCCTTCTGAAATCTATAATATAGCTTGAACATTGATCTGCAGAAATTGTAGTCTATTGCATGGAAAACAACAGAGACACGTAAAACATCTCTCCAGTTCTATTTCCCCCCTTAGGGCTGCAGTATCCAAACTTAGAAAAGTTTGAGCATTTATAGTTCAACATAAGATTGCTTTGGTCATGTATGCAGAGTGGCATACGTCATTCTTTATTAGGAATTCAGAATCTTCTGTGAGATATTTGCCTAATCCAAAAGCTCAGTATGACTTTTGATTTGCTTCCTCACTTTTGAAGGAACATCTGCAAGAAGGTATAATGGCAACAAAATGCCTCAGCTATGCTGACTTCTACAGATGGAATATAAATTTTTATTTCAAAGGTTTTCTTTTCTTTCTCCTCTTTCTCATGTTCGTATTGAATATATCACTTTAAAAAATATCTTCCTACATTTCTGAATCCTAGCACACTTGCATGCACATATATGCACCCCTAGAAATATCTTCCAATTATATTTCCTGATATTTCCCCTCTGGCAAGCTAAAGTTACTTTGAACTAGAAAAGTACCTTTTGGCAACGGGGAGGGGTAGACCTGAACATTTTTGCATACTCTCCAAGATTAGTCTGAACTCTTTTCCCATCTCTTTCATTTTATGTAACTATTTTTAACAAATGGACCCCAGTCATTGTTTGTTAGTCCTATGCCTTGCAACTATATGAGCATTATTTAAGCTTTCCTGTTTGCAATGACTGCCACAATTCCTATCCTTTGGAGATGAGAGATAAATCAGACTGTTAACTGTTTCTTGCCCTCTTTTTACAAATAGTTTTCCTTAAAACCTGATCTTTGCTAAATTAGAAATTAATTGAGTTTGGGGGCTTTCATCTATATGTGAACCTGAAATGGTTTCATTAAATGGTTTCATTAATGGGGTGGTTAATAGTTAAAAAAATAACTTTTTTTCATTCTTTTTAGAGCAGGGTTCTCCAGAACAATCAATTTTGACTCCAAGGAGGGGACTTGGGACTTTCCAAGGGCTTGTTTTTGTTCTTATTTTTCATAATAATATTAGTTAAGGTAGTATATATTAAACTCTTTTCATGCTTGGGGGTCAATGAACAATTTGAAACTTCAAGAAGGGGTAAATATGCTGAAGAGTGTTGGTACCCTTGTTCTAGTGTATGGTTTGACTTATCACTAGCTTTCTTCCTCTTCTAATCTGCTCATTGTAGAAAATGCCATAAAAATCTAAAACCTCCTAGGTTTCTTTGCTGGCACACCTACTCCAATGCAGGTAATTTAAAAAGCACATTGATAATATAACTTCATGCCATGTAATTTCACACAATCATAACAAGACCACATCAGGGAAATAACAGCTGCAGAGAGGATAACTGCAAGTTGTTCTTGTTTTTTAATGAGTCTTTGCTCTTACATTAAAAAGAAAGACTTCTCAGCCCGATTAAATAATTGAAAAGTAGCACTTTACTTAGATGTTATTACTTACTTGTGCATGATTTTCAGTTTTAAACAATGTTGTATGTTCAGAATTTGAACTACAGTACAGAGACAATAAAGAAATAACCATCAGGGGCTGAAATGACAGTGAAAGTTCCATTTTCATAACTCACCAGCTCTGGACTTCAGTTTATCAAGAATATTTTAAAAGAAAGCTTAATGAATAAAAGCAGAGGGCACTGTAACTGAGTGAAATAATTTTAGGTGTATTAGCTTGGGATCTATGGGAGTGCAAGCAATCATACATTTTTGGTTAATTGTTTCACACCATTTCTTTCTTCACACTGTGCTGGCAAATTGGACATGAGTTTTCAGTTCTATTATTTGGAATTGTGTCAAAGATCACAAGAGTGAAATATCTGTACTTTATTTCTCACAATAAACATCCCAAAATAGGGAGAAGAGAAAGAATCAAAATGGCTCTAGTGATGCAGGAAAAAAGAATATTATTTCAAACTATGAATATATCATAGTATCCTTGTCATCTATTTTGTTTTTGATCCAATTATGGATTAATTAATGGGATGTTTAAATTGCTCTGTATCTTTCCATTTAATTATATCAGAGTGAAGTTTTCATCAGGTGTGTAGGGATGACACCAGAATGTCTTAGAGGTTAAAAGATCCCAATCTACCACATCTTCAACTAGAGTATCCTGTCCTCCTAACAGCACAACCCATGGGGCTATTAATAAGGATAGGATAAGATCTGCATTAATACAGCTGCAATACTTAGGTCCTTGAAGATGAGCCAGGTTTAAGTCTGCAATCTGTCATGGACAGGGGTGGGATTCAAATTTCTTGACAACTGGTTCTGTGGGCATGGCCTAATATGTGAGTGTGGCTTGGCGGTCATGTGACTGGGTAGGTGTGGCTTATATGTAAGTATTGTAAATATTTATGTAAATACTGAACTTTTTATTAAAAAAAGAGAGCAACTTTTATCCAAAATCCGGCAAAGCAGATTGAGTTGCTTGCAGAATCACAGATTCACTCACAGATCTACCTTTCTGCAATCTGCAAGCCTGAGTCTGCACTAAAAAATAGAAGCTTCAGTCCTAAGGAAGGTTCAGCTCTGCTCTCAGGTCACTTCTCCCTCACCCTCCAACCCCCTGAATACCACTCCTGACTGGGCCTCAGGGAAGCTTTTTGGGTGAAGGCAAAGCAGTACAACAGTGATTTAGATTAGCTAGAAAGCAAGAAATCTGACAGGAGGGGAGGGGAGGGGCCAGCCAATGGCGCAATTTGCCAGTTCTCCGAACTGCACAGAATCATAACAACCGGTTCTATAGAACTGGTCTGAACTGGTAGAATCCCACCCCTGGTCATGGAGGCTCAGGCAGTGACTTTGGACCAAGTACAATTGCATAGCCTAACTTATATCACACTATTTTTCCTGTGAGGATAAATTGAAGATTATTATGTATGTTATCTTCCTATATTGTATCAGCACTGTCAGATAAACAGCCTATGTGTTAGGTTAGAACCCATTACAACATTAAAAAAGCCTTGTTAAATCAAGCCCATGAATATCTATCCCATGACCAACTAGATACATTCAGAAGGATGATAAATAGGAAGGCAATAGCTCTTCTCCTCTGCTGTTTCTCAGCAGCTGGCATTTATGGTATTCTGCCAGTGATTCGTATAATAATAAACAGCCATCAAGATTATTATTTAAATTGCTGGCAATTGATAATGTAATTATGTCTTGTGTGGCTGTTGTTATTTAATATCTAAGGTGGTTCCTTGTCCTGCAAAGCATTAGCAATGGCCACTTGAGGAGAGAGAGACAATGGAAAAGTAGTGGCTGTTCCATCTGGACTATCATCCCTTTATTAAAACTGGCCACTGCCAACTGTACTGGAAGGATTGGGCTATCTTCCTCGATGGCATTCCTGGAGCGTGTTTCAATAATGCCCTCTCACTGTACCATCTTTTATTTGCTATTGCTACATGCAGATGTTAATTTTATTGTTATATTTTTAATTTATTTGTTTTTAATTATACTGTGAATTTTCTTTGCATATCTTGTAAACTGCCATGAACTGTGAGCATGCAGCAGGATATAAATTTTATAAATAAGTAAATTTGGTATATAACAAAATGAATAAATGATCCTTTAAAATATGGTTTATTTGACTTTTTAAAGTTTGTATGCTACTCAGATGGATTTGTATTCTCAAAGCTGGGGGAGGAGATGGAAGGGAGGGATAATATAAATAATTTGAAATGAAGAAATGTGTTAGGAACAAAGCAAGTTGGTGGATTATTTTTCTAGAGTATAGAAAAGACCACATTGACTAAAAATATTTGGTTCTCAATTTGACAACCAATCGTCCAAAAATGTGATAATTATGTCATGTTCCATAAATAAATTACAAATAACAGCACAATGGCCTTCTACAAGGTACTGTATTGGCACCCACACTGTTCAATTTTTATATCTCAGATATGCCAGCTACAAGGGGATGTAAATTGATATGCAGATGACCTGACCCTAAAAACTTAGAAGTATTGGACTGCCTTGACTCTGAGGACCTGAAGTCCCTCGGAAAATTCTTTGCTGACTGGAGACTCATACCCAGTATCAGCAAAATGGTGACCATGTCAACTAAAAAATACTTCTTTGGTCTTTTTAGTTGCCAGGAGAATGGGAGTGGGGGAAAGCAGTGTATTCCTTAAATGCTTCAGATAATTGCTTTGGCGACCGAAGCTTTTGGTGCACAAAATTATTACTGGAGAGCATGATTGATGACTCTTGGCTACGGATGTGTCTCATTGGAGAATATACATCCAGGAGGTGGGGGGAAGACCAGGGTCAAGGGTGAAATGAATGAAGGGGAGCTGGCCACAACTGGGAAATGCCAACATGTCAACTCCTAATAAATCAATATTTTTTACTCTGAGAGATGCAGCAAGAGACTTATGATTTGAATGGGGGGATGCATATTGGAGTCCTGACAGACCATCTGTTTCCATCTCAACAACAAACTTGCCAATGCCACCCCAAAGGCCTACCTGAATAACAACCTACTCCCTTATGATCCTCACCCCAAATACCTCAGAGTAACTTTGGATCGGACTCTCTCCTATAAGAAACACTTAGAGAACATGCCCACTAAAATCAATAGCAGGAACAACTTACTCCAGAAACTAAGAGGATCAAGGTGGGGAGCCTCAGCCACTACTCTCAGAATATCAGCAGTAGGGTTGGTCTACTCCACAGCTGAATACTGTGCCCCTGTTTGGCTTAATAGCTGCCACACTATGTTAGACCAAATCAATGTTAGACTAAATGATTCAATGGGGATAATAAGCAGTTGCATAAAATCTACTCCTACTTGCTGGTTCCCCATCTTCAGCCACATTGCACCACCAGCTCTATGACGGCAGGAAGCCTTAGTGAAGGAATACAACAAAATTGTGAGAAACCTACTCCTTCCTGTGCATGCTGATCTTCCTCATCTATCAATTGGCAGGCTTAAATCCAGGAAGCCCTCTCTGGAACTCGCTCAACAGCTATCTAACAACTTTGACATCAGCACACTGTGGAAAACCAAATTGGCTGCTGAATACCCAGATACAGGCAGTTACATATATGACCATGTTTTGACCTTCCTCGCCAGCATTGGTCAACTCTGAACAGGATCTGTACCCAACATGGTGTCCGCCAGGACTCATTGTTTAAGTGGGGACTTGTCTCTACCCTTCAGTGTGACTGTGGTGCTCCATGACAAAATACCCATCACATAGTGTCCAAATGTCTATCAAGAGCTTACACCAGCCCAATGTCTGATTTTTTTCAACATAGACCACCCTGTCCTTGAGTGGCTGGGTGAACTGGACATTAACATTTGAACCACTATAAGTCCATGTATTTATCATATGCTAAATAAATAAAACAGCACAATTTTCTATCACAGAGAAAGTACATACAACTACAACCTTTAAAGGGAGATATTTCTAAAAATAATGAGAATTTCTCTTCATGTTTAAATCTGATACCTTGATTGTTTGATTGACTTAGATTTTTTTAATAATCCAAAAAGCTTCGAATCCAAATTAACTTCAAGTGAATTTTTATTCAGCATTTGTAGACCTAATGAAGGGGGGCAAAAGATCAATTTCTTTGAGTTCCCTTAGAGGTTATCTGAGATTTGAGACTGCCCGGTATTTTTATTGGCAGCAATATTACATATAAAATATTTTCTTCCAACAGTGGAAGAAACTAAAAGTATTTATAGGATTTGAACATCTCCTTTTCTTGTGTAGGACTGGAATCAATACTGGGAAGAGTTGCACTCCTGAAGAGCTATTCTCTTTTGATATTGTTTATTCTCACACATATGACATGATGTCCTTCTGTACAAGAAAGAGAATGGGTCTGATATTTTTGACTTTCAGATGGTGTAATTTATATACTGAAATAAATTCTTTTAGCAGGAAACTCAGGTGGCTTGGGACTGGATGAAAATATTACCGTGCCCTATTGAAGCCTGAAGCTTATTCAAATCAAGTGGGTTTCAATCCACTGCCAGCAAAAACAAATAAACAAAATAATCCAACAAGGATCAAGTGTACCAATGATAGTGTAAAAGCTTGAAACTTTCTTGAGCCTGGAACAGTCATTTCTGCAAGCAATCATATGTGCGTAAGAATATTGTTTCAAAACTCTGAACACCAATTTGAGAATTCCGGATGTTTTGTTTTGTTTTGTTTTATGGCTTGTATTACATATTTTCTTTAAAGAAAAAGTCCAGTATAGCAGGAAGACAAAACGAATAAGGCAAAATAAGACAATAAGTGCAAAGTTGTTTGTTTAGTTTACTTTACTTTACTTTAGTTTACTTTATTGTCATTGCACCTCGTACAACGAAATCAAACACCATCTTCAGTGCACATCATGACCATGACCATGAGCATGAAAATAAACATAAACACACATCCTTCACCCTTCACACATTGAACCAGAAACTCCTGACACCACACCAACACTGCACTATACAGCAGAATTCAAAAGAGCTACTGCCCTGGGATAGAAGCTGTTTTTCAGCCTATTTGTCCTTGTTTTTATTATTCTGAACCATCTGCAAGATGGTAACAGTTCAAAAAAAGGGTTCCCAGGATGAGATGGATCTTTGAGAATGTTTTGAACTTTCTTAAGGCAGTGGGAGCTATAAAGCTCTTCCAAAGAGGGGAGAGGGCAACCCATGATCCTCTGGGCAATGACATTAACCCTCTGGAGTGCTTTCCTATCTGCCATTGTGCAATTGGCAAACCATACAAAGGTGCAGTATGTTAAAATGCTCTCTATGGTGTAGCGGTAGAAGGTCACCAGCAGTTCTCATTCAGTTTTCTGAGAAGCCTCAGGTAGTATAATCTCTGCTGGGCCCTTTTGACCAGGGCTGCAATGTGGGCACCCCAGGTCAGGTCCTCTTTTAGGGTAACACCCAGAAACTTAAAACTGGCCACTTGCTCCACTCGGTCTCCATTGACAAGCAAGGGCTGAATGTCTGATCTGTTTCTTCTATAATCCACTATAAGCTCCTTGGTCTTATTGGTATTGAGAACCAAATTGTTGTCTCCACACCACGAAAGCAACCGGTCCACCTCATCTCAGTAGGCAGTCTCATCCCCACCCCAGAGATAAGTCCCACCACTGTTGTATCATCTGCCAATTTAGCAATAGTATTACTAACGTGAGTGGGAATGCAGTCATGCACATAAAGAGTATAGAGTAAGGGACTCAACACGCAACCATGTGGTGTACCAGTGTTAAGAATAAGGGCTGAAGAGGTATGGTTACCTAATCTGACCCTTTGTGAGCGGCCAGACAGGAAATCCATAATCCAAAGGCAGATTGAATTAGAAAGCCCAAGGTCCAGAAGTTTAGACACTAGTCTATGTGGAAGAATGTTGTTAAACGCAGAACTAAAATCCACAGAAAGCATCCTCACATAGCCCTCCTGCTGTTCTAGATAAGCCAGAGCAGTGTGAAGAGTGATGGCTATAGCGTCCTCTGTAGATCTATTTTTTGTGTATGCAAACTGGTGTTTATCAAATGTATGCGGAAGACCAGAAATGTGCCGGCAGACCAATTTCTCAAAGCACTTCATGATGATAGGAGTGAGTGCCATTGGTCTATAATCATTGAGGTTATTGATAGGGAACTTGTGTGTATGTATCTACATGTGCATGTCTGTATGACTGTGCATTAACTTGCTTCATATTTAATACTGGTAAAAACAGGTTGGAAATGCAAACTGGTTAGAACTATATTTTGATGATTTGGGTTGTTTTGCTGACCTTTTGCATAATCTTGTGCTATGCGGATGTCAGACTCCTGGGTGCTTTAAATATAAGCTTTGCAGATTTATAGAGCTTGGGACAGTGGGGGATGCTTTTGTTTTGAATGTTACAATGCTGCTTTTTAATTTGAATTTATAAGCTGCCCAATTCCAATGGGTTCTATTATTATTTATATAAGAGTACAGCAGTAGCATTTAAATTTTTTTTTGTATACGTACATTACACAGGGGAAGAACAACTTCAACAAAGAACCACATAGTAGTTGCTTCTTCTCATAAGATATGCAGGCTGTAGAAACCTCCCACCTCTCGCCAACCTTACTTGAACTTGCTGAATAGAGGTTGTGAGACGGAACATTATTCTACTTGAACTGAACAATCCACCAAAAAATGGCTTAAAACTGATTATTTTAAAATCTTTTTTTAAAAAATAGCATTGGAAATAATAGTTAAGTTCAGTGTTTATTGTTTTTAATTATGCTTTTTATAGCATTTATTGTATTTGTGGAAGCTAGCCAAAGATATTAAGAAAGTGGGTCATATTTAAATATTCTGAATAATTAAAAAAGAAAAACCTCAAGCTCAAAACACTTTCTTGTTTCCATGACCTTGGCACAGAATCAACCACTTTCCTCCAGCCCTGCACTTCATCCTATTAGGATGCCTCAAGTGTTCAGTGGCTTCTAGGAATCATAATGCCAATTTGGAAATGAAAACAGGATGCAGAATTTTAGCATATAGCAACCTTCCTGATTCTATCCTTCTCCAAACAGGTTTTGACTGCAGCCTTCAGAATTCCCAGGTAGCTTGTCCAATTCTGAGGAGCTACTGTATAGTTATGATGCCTCTGGTGAGTGTCAAGTTATGGTGAGTTTACTTTTAATATGGGTTCTTCTCACAATGCTAAAGTTTTATGTGATTTGTTTGGTTTCAGCTTAATGTGAACCCGTTATAGTTTATCAACTATTATTTATGATTCAATATAATATGTGAACAAATAATGTCTTGATGGATGACTCTACAGCTTCCTGTTGGGGACTGCACAGGGGCAACAGTTCCTGTTGAAGCTGAAATTATCACATCTTCTCCCTGAGAATATATTGTTTGATGTTACCTGAGTGATGAGCTGCAGAAACAGGAGAAAGATGGCCTTGCTCAATCAGATCCTGATGAGAAATAAACCTAAAGCAGAAAAATATTATTGGATCCAATGGCATCAGAGGAATCTCCTTCTGTGAAGGAGACAAAAAAGCAAGCCTGAGAAACTATATGTAGAGCACAAATAAATATCCAGAGAACAAACATTTCTACACAGACAATTTACCTTCCATTTATGTATGAGGAATGGTTGACTTAAAATAAATTGACTTTAATTCTAGCTGTATCTCATTTTGTTAGCCCAGAAACATAGAGGATACTGTACTGAATCAGAGTTAGGATCCACTTAGTGTAGCATTTGTTGCCACATATAATGATGCACTTGGACAATGTTTTCAGCAGGATGTAATTGTTTTATGCTCCCTCACCTTTCATTTTTCTAGATGGAAATGAATGAGTACTGCTGAACATGAGCCTCTTCTTGTTCCTAAGGTTGAGGGAGGCCATGGAAATCTGCCCCAAAACCTTACCTGGCTTGTATTAAAAATAAAATTAAAAATGTATTTAAAAAACCTTACCCGGCTGTTCCTATTTTAATTGTGGTGGTCCTGGGAAACTCACAAGCAGGTCACAAAGGTAGTAGCTCTTTCTTACTCTTGGTTAATTAATGACACTTATAAAGCTTTTTAAGACCTTGATGTTCAGAAAGGTCACATCTCAATCAGTTTGTTATATAATAAAATGCAACCATTTTGTCAACCTGGCATTTCTAAAAAAAAAAAAAAAAAAATGTATGAGAAATGAGATGTGCCAGCATCATTTATAAATCAACACCATGCTGCCATGATGTGGTATCTTCATACACAAGTTGCCTTACATGTATTCACTATGTCCAGACCATGCTGATTCAGATATATGATAACTTTCCCTTTTGTCTGAATTGCAAAAGAAAAAAAAATCTATATTTCATTGTTTCATTCCATTGTTTCATTTCACTTGTTAATTCACTGTTTATTTCTTTTACATTCTAAATTGCAATCCCATATACATTGTCAGTGATTGTCTCAGGACTTTCCCACAATGCTATTTAGTAAGAAAAACATGATATTTATTTATTAAACATAAGCAAATATCAGTACCAATTAACTGGCAAAAATCAGGGAGACAGAAAGAGATGTAGAACAGGTAAGAAAGTGCATTTTTATATATCTTTATCAAGGATAGAGAACATTTTAGAGCCACTGGAAACAATGCTGTAAACAATCTCAAAGAGAATTACTTTTCTTTATTTTAACTTTAACCCTTTTACATGACAGCAGAACAGAGATTATCCTTCCTTTGTTCTGTATCATGAAGAAACAATTTGATGGATAGAAGGATGTATCCAACATGAACTGGATTGCTAACCTTAATCACACAAAGTACGCTCTACTCACAGCATGGATGGTACATTCTATTTCAATACTCTATGGTAGTATGCCATGAGCACAAACAAAATCCAGTTTCATACCAAGATCTATTTAGGCAAAGTGATTGATTTCAATTATGAGTCATCAAATTGCAGTCAATCACTATAGATAGCAATAGCACTTACACTTATATACTACTTCATAGGGCTTTACAGCCCACTCTAAGTGGTTTGCAGAGTCAGCATATTTCCCCCAACAATCTGGGTCCTTATTTTACCAACCTTGGAAGGATGACCTTGAGCAGTTCAGAATCTAACTCTTGGAGAGAGCAGAGAGTTAGCTTGCAATTCTAACCACTGCACCACTACAGCACTAATTGGATCACATATTGCTGATTCTAACCTGATTATTCAGTTTTCCCATAGGTCTAGCCATGGTAACTGAGTCCATTGACCTTCCTGCTGGACTCCCCCATTTCTCTTTCTTTCCACCTTTCTCAGCATTATAAGAGTTGTGGTGGTGCCACTCTGAGTGGCTCAAGGTTGCCTCAGCCTTCCATTCTTCTGAGGTCAGTAAAATGAGGACCCAGATTATTGGGGGCAATATGCTGACTCTGTAAATCACATAGGGAGGGCTGCAAAGCACTATGAAGCAGTATATAATTTTAAACTATTGCTATTTGAGCCTGGTTATTTTGCCTCAAGTGACAACTCTGAATTGATTTGTTTAATTATTTATTGGTTTGCTTTCTTTGCAGCACCAAATTTCTAACACCAAATTTCAAAAGCATCAACATTCTTCCTATCCTGCTTCTTCAAAGTACATTTTTTGCTTTTATGGCTATCACAAGGAATACCATTACTTCACTATTTTGATCTTTGTAAGTCTAGGCACATTATGCTATTTGAATATATTTTCCACAGTCTTCATGACTGCTATATCAACTGCTAATCTATGACATATTTCTTAACTGCTTTTTTCTTTTATGTTGATGCTTGATTCTAAAAAGCAGGAATATCTATAATTTAGAGACTAGCTTGCATGCCACCATATGTTGCTTGCATGCCTCCAACTTGGAGATAAACACTGTGTAGTAACATACATTCAGGGATAATAACTAGTCCTATAAAATGAAAATGTAGTGAGAAACAGCAAATGGGAAATAGTTGAGAATTCAATATAATGGGGTGGAATGGTACAAAATGAAATAATTTGATTGCACAACACCAGAACTAGATCCTTGCTATCCTCAAAGATACATTTCTGCAATCAAATCTAATTTAAGAACTAGGCTGTCTCAGCTGGTATAGTAAATGTGCAGTGTTACAATAGTACTTTCCCTATTTGCTTCCTTCACAGGATGTTCTGCTGCCTATGGTGATGAAGGCTTGGCCCAAGTGTTTATATCTGAAAAACTGTGTAACCAAGGTAGATAATCAAAACTCATCACCCAGATAAAATATATGAACATCTCACTGCTCCTTCCCATTTGGTGGCTTTGTGTAAATAAGTATTTATGAACCTGAGACATCTCAATTATATGAATTTAACTTGAGGGTAATTATCATGATTGCTGTTTGCCTTTACAAGGTGTTTATTTTATGTTTTCATTTGCCTTTTTCCCCAGCTCCATGGTTGGATTACTTATAATGCCAATCTTGAATTAGAGGTGTTTATCTTCTGTGTCTAGAGCAAGGAGGGAAAGTTTTGAAAAGAATGTGAATTAGGTTGGTGGCAGCATAGCTGTGAACTCCTGCTGAGCCTTCATGCTTAGATCGCTGGTTCTTGGGGATGTTGATGAATATGGGCCATTAGGAATAATAATTCATGCCATTACCAGCTGTGAGCATATGGCAGAAGTCATTGTGACACCACAAAAGCAACTATTTTGTAGGCATCTTCATTTACCATGAACTTCCTAACGTGAACATACCGACATTGGTCATAAATGAGAGAAGATAATAAACTCAGCATCTATCTATGGTCATTAAAGTAGCTGTGCATATTTCCAGGATCATGTCTCTCTGCGATAGCCACACAATCTTCAAAGAAAAATCAGAAAATCCAGTTGCCTCTTGAAAAAAGAAAAGCACCTTTGGGACAGAGGCAGTAATATTTTTAATGTCTAGCAAATAAATAATTCCTTCAATAAGATTAATAGATTTTCATCTGTGTGTAGAAACACAAACCCGTTTCTCACAATACCAAAATACACACAAATCTGTGTGGGTTTTTGCTCCTTCCAGAAGAAATAGTGAAATGGAGATAAAGAAGTAGGTGAAAAAGGTGTGTAGGAAAAAGAACGAAGAAAGTGGAATAAATGAGATATGGGGAAATAACATCTGGATAGGAAAAAGAAAATAGAGAAACATGCATTTGCTGACCTCAGCAAGATAAAAATTATGGCAGAGTTCAAAGGCTCTATTTCCCATGTAAGTACCCATGAGGCGTCTAGTTTTTTCAGTCTTCATAAAATCATTCATGTCCAAATGTGAATGGGAGAAGAGCATGCCAGCTCCATTCTCCCACCTTGTTGGTCTCCATATGTATATATACCACGAAGAAGTGGTAGAAGGGAAGAGGTGAGCATCACTGCTTTTGCTCAGAAAGACTGAGAACTCCAGACACAATGAATCTGTGAATCCACAGATAGAACAGAATGTCATATATTTTTCTGGAGGGTCCACTCTCTGTTGAGCAAAGGTAGAATGATCTATTTAAAACTCAGTTATTTATTAAGAAAAATAACCTCTCTTTTAGATAAAAAAATATTAAAGGAAGTTGTTTGTACTATAATATTCAACAATATATCTTGTTTAGTGAGAAGTTTGTAAAATACAATATCAGAAAGAGGATGGCAGCACTTGTTTCAACTGATAAATATTATGCTATAAGTCATAAGCTTTTAAGAACTGAAGCTGACTTTATCAAATGCACAGAATGGCTAGACTTATGTAGGGTTCAAATTGGCATCAATAGAAGCAAAGGCAGGCTGGTTATGTAGATACAGATTACTTGTGAAACAGATTATTATTACCTTATAAATTAAAAGTTGTAATGTGTTAAAAACCCATTGTGTTGAAACCTTCTGACATTACCTGAAATCTTTGGATGTATGTGAGTTCAACAATCTCTTAGTCAATATAATTAAAATCTCCTTTTTGCAAAATAGTCATTATGAGGTTTGCCATACAGTATCCTGTAAAAGTGAAGGGCTCTGATATTGCAACATTGGAAAAGGGTTACCTGGCCAATGTTGGGGCCTGTGATGGTGCTGTTGCTTTAAATATGGGGAAAAATAGACGTTTGATTTGTCGCAGAGACTAGTTTCCATGTGAGCATCATTATTCAGTTGCTTCTCATTGCTTGTGAGAATCTGTTTCAGTTTGAATTATTATTTGTATTCAAGTTTAGGCCTGCCATACATTGCCTGAGAAAGTGCAATGTTATTATCCAGTATGGCTACATCTTATTATTGTATAGTATTTGAGTAGCTTGAGCTATATGTGATTTACTGGCGTGCTTTTGTTCTCTTTCTTCATTCCTTCCTGGGAACTGAACTAGTTCTCCAAATTTGTCTATTGACCCCAATGGGTTAGTATGTTATTCTCCTGAATGCCAGGATTAATTCTATCAGAATCCAATCTGGGTCAGTCACAGGGACTCATACTGGGGTCCATCCTTAGAGCATTTCTCTCTCACCAGAATGTGAGAGAATTCTCACCACAATTCTGGTGAGAGAGAAGTTCCCTGAGAATGGGCTCCAACATGAGTCTGAAAGTTTGGAAGACTAAATTTCTGATCCTGGTGACTGACTCAGATTGGATCCTGCAACATTAACCTTGGACATGGATATTTGTCTTCATCTGTTAATTTTGTCAGTTGTATATTGCTGCCAAATATTCAAAACAAATTGATTTGTAGGACAGAGACTGACTATTGATAATAGATTTGGTGGCATGCTTTAGGTGGAATCTGGAAGCAAGGCAATCTATAGGTTTCATGTATAACATGATGCTGATGTGTTGGTAGTGTAGCATTGAAGTTACAGCAAGAAAGTAGACTTGTTCTATAGATAGGTTAAGGTGAGATTTTGATGGTGTGATGGAAGTTGCTGAAGTCATGAACTTGAATGAGTAGTTCATTTCTTTGGGTACAAATGATGAAAATGTTATCATTGAATCTGAAATAAAGAAGGCACTTTGGGCAACATGAATTAAGAGTCAGCCATGAAGAGGCTGGCAGGTTGAGGAGCAATATATAGCAATAGCACTTAGACTTATAGACCACTTCACAGTGCTTTACAGCTCTCTCTAAACAGTTTACAGAGTTAGCATATTGTCCTCAACATTCTGGCTCCTCTATCAACTTATAAAATATTTATCTGGTCTTTTAGAGTTGTCAACAGAAAGGGAGGAGGGAGTAGTGTAGCAGCTTGCAAAACTGAAACTGCATTCCATAAATGTTTTCATAGATAGTTTCCAGGCGACTGAAGTTTCTGCCACGCAAAATTCTAACTGAAGAGTATGATTGATGACTCTTGGCTATGCATGTGTCCCATTGAAGAATATGAATTATGATACACCCAGGGGGTGGGGGGAAACCAGGGTGAAGGGTGACAAAGAATGATGTGTCTCAGAGTTGGCTACACCCAGGCAGCACCGGCATGTCTTCTCCTAATAAATCTTCTTTAAGCTTTGAAAATCCAGCTAGAAACTCATGATTTAAATGGGGGTAACTACTGGAGCCCTGACATCCTCATTTTACCAATCTTGGAAGGATGGAAGGCTGAGTCAACTTTGAGCTGGTGGGAATTGAACTGCTGAACTGCAGGCAGCCAACAGTCAGCAGAGGTAGCCTGCAATACTGCATTCTAACCACTGTGTCACCATGCTTCAATATATGCCCATGGTTGTCCCAGGAATTTGCATGTACATGTAATTACATTTGGGAGTTACATGTAATTCCCAAAGATGAAACTGTGATTGGTAGGAGCAAAGTCACAAAGTCCATTCATTTGTAAGATAATTTCCTGGTTAGGAGACTAGGAGAGGGAATACTTAGGTTCCAATTCACTTTTATCAATGGGAGCTCATTCAGTGACTTTGGGCCAGTCATTTTCTCTCAGTCCAACCTGTCACCCAAAATTTTTGTTGTGGGGAATGAAGGAACATTCCATATGCCATCATAAATAATTCCTATGAGTATATGTATATATCAAGACTCTGTGAGTTGACTTGGATTTGACTTGATAAGGTCCTTTGCGCTTCAGAGTGAGGATGTAATTCTCTACATTAAGATCAACAGATGATTATGAGGCATTTTATATAATACAATAATAGTAGAAACATCAGAATGCCTTTCTGTATGTTATATGTATACTATGTACACAAAAGACTCTGGTACTTACAGAAATTGTCAATGGAGGCAGTTGGAGCAGGAGATATGAAGTGCCATGGTGTGATGACTCCCCCAGACAGCCTCTCTAGATGTCAGCTCCGAGAAGGATGAACCACTTCCTGGCACATCAACAGCTGAGTTGATTGATGGCTCCAAGCATCCATCTGTGAGGAAGTTGGCTGAAGTGCAGCTGTACCAGAACAGTCCTGAGGCTCCAGGTGGGGAAAGAATGAAGCTGCAGCAGGTCACTGATGAGGAAGAGGAACTGCCTTCTGTACCTTATCCAACAACACATAGGGCAGAGAAAATGCAGGAGCAGAGGGGGTAATCCCAGATTACTCCTGAGGAGAAAACCTCATCCTTCTTGATGGGCTACACCAGAAGCTGGCTATTTAGCCCAGCAGACAGATGGAGGCGATGCTGGAAATGTGTTTGTTTCCTAGCTGTGTGCTTTCTGGTCGTGATTCCTGCTTCACTTTGGATTGACACCGTGCCTTGAATTGGATTGTGCCCTTGAAACTCTGGACTTTTCTTGCCTCCTGAACTCTTTTGTATTGAGGATTTAAGTTTGCCTGGCTGATTAATTTTGATTGAGAAACTTTCAAGTGCCCCGTGGCCATTGCTCTGTGGACTAACATTGATCTGCTTGTGGCTGGACTTAATTGGGACAGTTCTGGATTTTTGGTGAAGGGAATTGCTGGGGAATATTAATAAACCCATTAAACCACACTTGTGTGTGTGTGTATGTGAGGGAGAGGAACAGCACACATGGCTACTCCATTTTGTTCCTGGAAATGAAGGAGCCAGGTTGCCCCATGAAGAAGTTTCAAAAGGAAGCTTCATTTAAGCTTTGTCAAAATCAGGGATGTCTTTAGGATATGGTAAAAAATCAAGATGGCAACCAAAGTGGTACAATTAAAGCTCTGCCCATTGATGAATGGCAGGTAGAGCCTTGATTGCACTGTCCTGATTGCCATCTTGACTGTTTTGACCACACTGTACAGACTTCTAGTCAAAGCAGAGTCTGCCTTGAGGTCTTGTCCAAGCGAGTTATATACCTTTCAGAATATCAAAAGTTTATTCCATTATATTTTTTGTTAGAATTTCCATCCTTTATTTATTGCTATAAATATTAAAAATCTATAACAAATTATGCATTGAAAAATGGGTGCGGTAGGTGGGTTGTAACTGGCCCTGCTTTATCTTTCCACCTACTAAGACCTTCCCCAGGTTCCCTTTCCTCCTCCATTTATTTCATTAGAAATATAAAATTCTAAATTCTTCAGCTTGCACAGTTTTATAGGGCACCTTAAAATTCCAAACTCCTGCTGTGTGCAAATTCAGAAGTTTTATTTTTAAAATGATTATTACACGATGAGTGAATCATGAGGTAAGTGTAAAGTATTTTTGCTCATATGCCAGTGCGATTCCAAATATGTTCTGCACAGGTTGCAGAGGTAGGAGGAACAGTTGGCTTGTACCCATTCATATGAATTCTCCAGGGTACAGCGAAATAAATAAATAAAAGGTTAGAGACAACTTATGTGCATATGATACTTGTCTTTGAGGGTGGCAATTGGGAAAAAAGTGATGTAAGCAGCTATAAAGATGCTGTGGGTGAAAACGAGTATGCTAAAGAGAAAAAAAAGGCAACAAAATTCTTTTCCAGCATTGTAATGGTGCATTATTTTATTAATCGTGGATTAATTCAAAGTCATCTTTTCAATAAAAGCAAAACATGTTTGACAAAATACATCACCAAAAAGCCATCTGTGCATATCCAAATGGACCATTTAAATTTCATTAAACTAAGCAGTATAGTTGTATGGTCTATTTTCTTTTATTATTTTTTCAGGTCCATCAGCTATTTTAGGTATGGGACATGTTTATTACAAAGGTGGGGGTGAGAAGTGTATTTCAGTGGGAAGGAAGAATCCTGGTAACCCATAATTTATCCATACTATACATTCATTTGAAAGTTAATTATCAAAATTAGATAACTCTATATATCATAATCATAAATGATAATCATCTACTTGACTTTCAGTTTAATTTTTTTCATAATAGGCCCGTATTTAGTATAAGAGGTCCATAACTATAAGGAACTGAAGTTCTCTTAATATGTTCAAATTTAACTCAAAAGGAGGGTCACAAAACTGGTTATGCAAGTCTAATTGCCAACACTTTTCATAAGAAAATTTTTTAATTGGTAGGACTCTTTCAAAAATTTGGTTGCTGAATTGGCAATTAACCAAATGCATCTTTAATTTAATTTTATTACCAAGAGAATTACATGAATATATAGCAATAGCACTTAGACTTATATACTGCCCCATAATGTTTTACAGAACTCTCTATTAGCATATTGCCCCCCCAAATCTGGGTCCTTATTTTACCAACCTCAGAAGGATGGAAGGCTGAGTCAACATCGAGACCCATCAGGTTTGAATTCCAGGCTGTGGGCAGAGTTAGACTGCAATACTGCATTCTAACCACTGTGTCACCAGGGCTCATACTGATGAAATCAACAGGAGTTGACTTGAAGGATACTTCATAAGAGCTCCCAATTCAGTTTGTTTATAAATACTATCTTGCCGATGGCTCTTCTGTTTTTCAATAGACAAAAGGCCTGTGTATCTCCTTATAAGAGTTGGGAGCAACAATTTCTCAAAGTAGAGATGACTGTAATATCAACAAGCAACTTTCACCTGCCTTAAGGCTGGGAAGTGCAAAGCAAAATGTTCATCAAACTATAAGGTGCAGGAAAAAGAAGCACCAAAATTAAACCATGGTGTGATTAAGGATTGCACTTTTATGTTGACAGAAAAAAATAAATTATTTAAGTGGTTTCATAGTAGCTTTCTGAGAGATTTCAACCAAATCTGACAATGAAATTTTAGTTAAACTATGCAAAGTTGAGTGTTAGGGGACTATTGCCAAGTTTTTGTCAGTGTTCCTGGTATTTGGTAGGATAAAAAATGCTTTATAAGTGGAATTTATATTTTTAAAACCTGGAGATTTGCTAGTACTATTCCATACTCATTTGCAATCTAAAGCCATTTTGTACCTAATAAGACCTAATTTGCATGTCCATCAGTCTCCATCATTTCATTTATCAGTGCAACAAGATAGATATTAAGCTATAAAATTAACCATATTTCATCCCTTTTTTTTCACCTCATCAACTGCTGTGATGAACTGTTCCCGAATCTCAGTGTTTTTATAAATCTCTGTTGGTTAATAAATATACTATCTCTTGGGTATTGTTTCCTCATGGTCAATCTAGTTATCCTTGTTTACCATGGTCCAAAGACTTCCAAGCATTTAGAAGCTGAACACGTCAAAACTTCAAAACATCACATGGGATGCTCAAAGAACTAAAGGTCCATTCTACCTAATCAAAACATCTCTGGGAGCAGGATAAGCATGAGCAATTTTACTCTCCTGTTCATGAGTTCATTTTGGACACTTTGAGGTTTGGACTAACAATAAAAAAAACACCCTTCCACAAGTTGTGCTTGACTTTTTTAAACTACACAGGCACAAGAATTGTCTTGCTTTCTAAAAGGATTGTTATTTTAACTTGGTACAGCCCATAGTTAGAGTTATTGTATCTTCTGGTAGTCTCTCATCCAAGTAATAATAGGTCCTAATCCTATTTAGCATTTTTGAGATCAAGTCAACTTGATGCTACTACCATCTACTATATTATTTTATATAGATAGTTTTTGCTTACTGACTACTTGTTCAACGACCATTCAAAATTACAGTGGTGGTGAAAAACTAGTCTTATGACTAGTCGTTAAAGTTGTGGCTATCACTCACATCACATGAACACAATTCAGGCACTTGGCAGTGGGCATGCATTTACAACACTGTAGAGTCTTGCAATCATGTGATTGCTATTTGTGACTTTCACAGCTGGCTTCTGACAAGCAAAGCCAGTGGGGAAGCTGCCAGGAAGTTGTGGTCTTGTGACATCATGCTTAATGACCTGTAATGATTTGCTTCATGACCACTGATTAATGTGATCATGTCATATTGTGCTTAAAGACTGAATTGCTTAGAATGGAGTTGCCAGTTCCAATTTAAGTCTGTAAATGAGAATTACCTATAATGATACATTTGAACAGGATTGTGAAATTTTAGGTAAATAGATTCAGAGTGTTGGCTTTAAGTTCTACCTTCCATGATAGATGGAATAATTCTGAGATATTGTTTTGTTACATATTATTGTCATCTCTTTGAATAGCAAACTATCCTGAGTACAGTAGGATGCTGTGTAAAAATGGAATGACATTAAATATTCTTAGTTCAGTGAAATCTTTTCAGAGGTCATTTTCAATAGCATCCCCATGACAATCCCCCTTATGGTCTGCAATGATATATTCCTAGCATCCCTGTGTCTACAACAGTAATGAATTGGACCTTCCATTTATGTAAGTTTAGCAATTTTTAATAAGATTTTTATATTCTGAAAATTGGAGGACATCTACATTAACTGCCGTTTCCCTGCTGACAGTGACTAATAGGATTACATTTAAGGAAACAGCAACTTATTCTTATTTTTAAGCTATGATATGGCTTGTTTAATGAGGAAGTTAATTATTTAGTTTGTTAACATGATTTGGGGCAACAAGATTGGTTACTTTGGAGTCTATATTAATTTTTATAAAGAAACCAGTCACCCCCATTTGTACCTATATCCCCCCGAAACAAAAAAGAAAGGAAGAAAATGGGGCTTCTGCATGATAAAGTCTAGTTGCTATGGCAATTATTTGCATTACCTAGGTGACAGCCTAGCTCCATGATGTCACTGTTAAAGTGATTCTATCTTGAGGAACTTTATGCGCCTCAGCTGCAGATGGACCAAAATCTAAACACTATTTATCAATGGCTACAATACTCTCAAGTGAAGAAGAGGGAAAAGCAGGGAGGAAAGAAAGTGAGATGGCAAGAAGAACTAGCATTTCCCCTTGGCATGTGAAAACATGCTGCTCAATGTGAGCCAAAGATTTCCTGAAGCTGACAGCTGATAATTAGTCCAAGTAGCAAGTTAGTAGCACCCAGCTCTAATACCCAAAGCAATAAAAAAAAGTATGAGAAGTTAGATAAACTGAATAGCCAACGCATATCTCTGGCAGTTTGTTAAAATTGGCCCTTGGAGTTCATGTGATTGCTCAGGAATATTTTATCCTTTGTGGAATGCCTCCAAAGGAGGGATGGTGTAATCAAATGATCTGCCATGCCTGAGTTGCAGGATGATCAAGGGAAAAGGTGGAATAGAAGACTTGCTGTTGGAGAGAGTACTTATTATACAAATCAGCTCCAGTTTTCAGCACAATTAAATATATTTAATTCAACACAGTTAAGCACTAGCTAAGGAAAGACCCTTGAATCACCTAATAAACTAGTCTTCCAAAGCAGCATAATCAGTGGTAGGATTTAGCCGGTTCCCACCAGTTTGGGTGAACTGGTTGTTAAATTACACCCACCGACCCACACACACACACTATCAAAGTGGAACCTGCACTGCAATGGAGAAATGGGCAATGGAGCACCTGGTGTGAAGGAAGGAGAAGGCTGTTTTCCCTCTTTTTTCTCCCTGCTCCTCCTCCTTCCCTCATGTTGGCCGCTCCATTGCCCATTTCTCCATTGCTGCACAGCGCAGCACCCAGGATCCACTTTGATAGTGGGGGTGGGATGGGTTTAATTTAACAACCAGTTCACCCAGGGTCAGGTTGGCTGTTGCGGGAGGCTCATCCCGCATGTGTGGTGGAGCTGAAGGATGGGATGGGCCACATTTCCCATGACAGAAAACCTGATCCTGGGCAAACCAGTTATTAAATTATTTGAATCCCACCACTGAGAAAAATTCTGCATATAGTTAAACAGCTTTCAGGTTACCTTGGTTTTCATGATTCTGACCTTTGTAGGTATGGACACATTACGAGCCTCGGTGGCGCAGTGGTTAGAGTGCAGTACTGCAAGCTACTCCTACTGCAATTTGGCAGATCGAATCCCACCAGGCTCAAGGTTGACTCAGCCTTCCATCCTTCTGAGGTGGGTAAAATGAGGACCCAAATTGTTGGGGGCAATATGCTGACTCTGTAAACCGCTTTGAGAGGGCTATAAAGCACTATAAAGCAGTATATAAGTCTAAGTGCCGTTGCTATTATGGAATTTGAACATTTTTTCCAAGGCCTTCACTGCTGCTTTACAAAGTGCAAGTTTGAAATATATTTCTTCACTGCTTATTCCTTTATTATTGATTGTTGATCCTACAAGGCAAAAGCTACCCCACCCAATTTCACTGTCAATTTCAAGGTTGTTCTAGCTGTTGTCATTAGCTTGGTCTTTTTTATATTTAACTTTAAGCCCCAGTTTTTCGTTGTGCTCTTTGGTTGTGAATACTAGAGCTTGCAGATGCTTTTCATTTTCATCTACCAGGGTAGTGTCATCAGCATAACAGCAGTTATTGATATTTGTTCCTGTAATTTTAAAACCATGTTCATCTTCTTCCAATTTAGTTCCTTAATTCAGCATATAATTTGAATTAATAAGGGGAGAGTATGCACTCCTTTGCTGATCTGGAGCTAGTTCATTTCTTCAAGTCCTGGTCATAGTGTGGCTTCCTGACCTGTATATTAGTTACTTATGAAGACAATGAGATCTTCTGGGATTCTCATTTTTCTGAACTCTTTCAACAGCTTGAGCGATTGACATAATCAAAAGCTTCTCTATAATTGATGAAGTTCATACTGACTTCTGTTTGGAGTTCTTTGGCTTTCTCAATTATCCAGCATGCATCAGCAATAATGTCTCTGGTTCCTTAGCCTTTTCTAAACCCAGCTTGAACATCTGGCATCTTTTTTTTCCACACAGGGCTCTAATCTGCATTGGATAATCTTAAGCATTATTTTGTTAGCAAAACTGTTATGGATATCTCTCTATATAATTGAAAAATGATGAGTATAATAGGATCTAAGAATAAGTAAGAACAAACAAAATAAAAAAATAGTATTATAAAAGATAATGAATAAATGAGTATCCAAACTTAATTAATGGTGTGACATATTGTACAAAAGATAGCACAAAACTGGGTGTTTGGAAGGGTATTTTTGAAAGCTTGTCTGAAAGAAATAGAAATCACACTCCCTGACTGGAAATTCCTTCAAAATAGGATAAATGAAGGTCTAGAGTCCTTACATAGGAAGCAGCATAGCAGCATACAGTTTAGAGTTTTTAATTGAGCCATCATCACATGGATATTTATTTATTTTATTTTATTTATTTATTTGATTTGCCAATTGTTTACAAGATAATAAGTATAAGTGTATACATAGTTGTGAATACATGAAATGGGTACATATAAGAAAAATAAAAGAAGAATAAGAGAAACAATAGGACAGGGACGGTAGGCATGTTGGTGCGCTTATGCACGCCCCCTACAGACCTCTTAGGAAAGGGGTGAGGTCAATAGTAGACAGTCTAAGGTTAAAGTTTTTGGGGTTTGGGGAAGAAACTACAGAGTCGGGTAGAGTATTCCAGACATTGACCACTCTATTGCTGAAGTCGTATTTCCTGCAATCAAGTTTGGTGCGGTTAACTTTGAGTTTGTATCTATTGTGTGCTCTTGTGTTGTTATGGTTGAAGCTGAAGTATTCATTGACAGGTAGGACATTGCAATGTATGATTTTATATACCATGCTTAAATCAGACCGAAGACGGCGTAATTCAAGGTTTCCTAGTTCTAGAATTTCAAGTCTGGTGGCATAAGGTATTCTACAACGAGTAGAGGAGTGGAGAACTCTTCTTGTGAAATATTTCTGGAACATAGTAATATCCTTAAAACATTTTTAAAAATTGCTGAAGACAATAAAACCAGCATAGCTAAGTGAAGGCCTCACAAAATTTCAGAATCATAATGGATGATAAATAAGAGGCTAGCAGTGTGCTGCATTTGATAAAAAAGCAGCCAGCATTTGGGGATCCATTAATACAGGGGTGTCAAACTGGATTTATTTGAGGGCTGGATCAGCATTGTAGTTCTCTGCAGGCCAGGTGGGGGTGGGGTGGGGAGATGGGATGAACACCTCCCGCAGCATCCTGCCAGCCAAAATGGGGCACAAGTGGACCATGAACATCTCCCATGCCCTGTTTTTGCCAGGAAGGCCTCCTGCAGCACTTTGCTGGCCAAAATGGGGCACAGGGGACCGCGTACATCCCCCATGCACAGTTGGCTGTCAGAGGCACTAAGAGCTAGTCCTTTGCTATTTCAAGGCTGGCCCCATGGGCCTTGAGTTTGACACCCCTGCATTAATAGAAGCACAGGGTTCGGATCATGGGAAATTAATTGCCTTTTATTGGATAGGACCAGATATTGAAGTTGTCAACATTCTTTTGAACTTTAAATCGGTCTTCTGAAGTATTAGTAATCCTGCTCCCTTCCTTGTGTTACCTACAAATTTGATGGGCATCCCCTCACCTTTCATCTAAGTCATGCATGAAAATGTTGAAGAGCAATGGGCAGAGGACAAATGCCTGAAACTCTGTTCCCAAATTGACCTATTAGGTTCTTCTGGGAAACTTATAAACAGGATACAAGTTCTTATTACTGTACAGTTATCTAGACATCAATCTTTCTTTCCATACAGAGTTGATGGTGTGAATTGAAATTTAATATGGGAACACTGTGCTGTCATTAATACACTCCTTCCCATTTGTTTTGGAAGTCATTGGGATTATGTTTTTATCTCTCAAGTGGTAATAAAAATTATTACACGTACCCATGGCAGTCTTCAGTTGTGAGATTGCTTCAACTCTTCTCATGCCCTCACTTCATAGGAACTCAATAAAGAATCTGAGGCACCACTGTGCCACTGATAAAACATCTGCAACACAATAACGCTGGTTTCAAAAGTGGCTAGCTTGAAACAATTCATTTTTTGAGAATAAATTACAAGCATTGTTATAATAATTAGGATAATTGGAACAAATTATAACATCTAAAAATGTTTAATGAGGCTATTTCCATTCTGGTTCAAACAGAATACCCATTATTTGAACCTAGGCTGCTTCAAATCAATGACTCAAAAGCCACTGTGAAAGTGTTATGAAATCAGAGCCAAAAATACACTGTTTGGTGTGACACTCAGAGTCCTTGTTTATACTCATTTCAAAACCCATCTCAATCACAGGTAAGTGAGATAATGCAACAGTTCAGATTTTCCCCACTTCATTTGCTGGCAAGACTTTCTTATAGAGCAATAGAAGATGCAGAAGGTGATAATAAATGAAGACACACTGCCTTGTTGAAAGGAAAATGCAATCAAGCATTTCATTAATCTTCCCAACTTTTTTGTTTGTGGTTCAAGGGAATAATTTCAAGTTGTTTCTTTAAAGTACATATCTGCATATGTGTGCATGAATGCATGTGTATATGGCATGTCTGTATATATACATATATGAATGCACATGAGTGCATGCACACACACACACACACACACACACAAAGATACATTCACTATAATAATATAATGCATTCTATTATAGAACCTGAATAAAAAGGTTGGCACCAATACAACCTTCTATTTCTGCTGTTTCGGAATGCCTTACAAATAGATCTGTACATTTTTTTCCCTTCCATGATTTTATACCTTGTTCAAATGATGACCAAATAATCTTTAATCAGCAAATCACTTTGGAAAATATTTTTTGGCAAACATTTGTCACTTGATGCTTGGCATTGGTTTTCTGAGATCAGATGGTATCTCCAAGTAAATAATTAGCAATTTATAAAGAAGAAAAACTTCTGTAGTGCATTTGCCTGTTTTCTCAGAACTCTTTCCACATGATATCTTCAAAGCCTGCATTTTTAGTAATGTAGATGCAGGAAGACTTAGTTATGTTTTCAATAAGATTTTAAGTCCCAGTTAAATTTCCTGGTTTAACATTTCTAGTTTCTCTTTTTCAAATCTTTTCTATATAGGTAGTCCAGTGGTAGGATTCAATTTTTTTTTACTACTGGTTCTGTGGGCGTGGCTTGATGGGCATGGCAGGGGAAGGACACTGTAAAATCTTCAGTCAGAGGTGGTATTTGCCGATTATCCAAACTACTCAAAATTTCTGCTAACGGTTCTCCAGAACTGGTCAGAACCTGCTGAATACCACCTCTGAGGTAGTCTTCAACTTACAACCAGTTGTATAATCACTATTCAAAATTACAACAAGTAACTTACAGCCATTTTTGATACTTACAATTGTTGGAGTATTCCCATGATCATATGATTACAATTTGGATGCTTGGCAACTGGCTACTCTTTGTGATGGTAGCAATGACCTGAGGTCATGTGATTACCTTTTGCAGCCTTCTGACAAGTAAAGTCAATGGGGAAGCCAGATTCACTTAATAACCGTGTTACTAACAACAACTGCAGTGATTCACTTAACAACTGTGGCAAGGAAGGTCATGAAATAGGGCAAAACTCACTTAATAGGTATCTCATTTAGCAACAGAAATTTTGAGCTAAATTGTGGTTGTAAGTCAAGGACTACCTGTATATAAAATAATCAATGCCTATGGAATGAGTGACATATATTTTCCAGATGGGCTTTACTATTTCAAAATTCATTGACTGAACATCTTTAGACAGTAAATTTGGACATTTGAGAGAAAGGATTTATATATTCTGCATGCTATATTTTTACTAAGCGATAAACTGCAATTAGCAAATTAGTGTATTTTTTGAGAAAATATATCTTTTAAAGATATGGCTAAATCACCAATCAGCTAGGTCATGGGTGTCAAACTTGCCATGTCACATGACATATCGTGATGTTTTTTCCATTCATAGAGCTGGAGTGGGCATCTGGCCCTCAGGCCGCCAGCTTGACACCCCTATCTTTCTTTAACGATGGCCTGGAAATTTTAATTTCTGGGAAGCAGGGACACGTATGGGAGGCAGAATTTTTTAAAAATAAAGCTAGGGACCATGTGATTGATTTTAAATGGAAAAGGGGGCAGGGATTCAATCACTTAACCATAGTGACCATTTTGGTTTTCTTCACATGCAGCCCATCCCCCTACCTCCATGGATGTAATTTAGCTTTAAACAAAGCATTCAAAAGCTATTAAGTAAAGGTAAAGGTTCCCCTCACACATACATGCTAGTCGTTTCTGGCTCTAAAAAGCTATTAGGCTTTACTAATTTGATCAAATCACCTCAATTTTCATCAATGACTATAGGAAGCTACGTATTGGAACAAGGACTTTTATCATTATTGTAAAACTGTCTTCCTATAGATATAGATATATATCACTAATTCTTTTTTGTTCTTTTGGTTAACATCTGGATGATTTTGGAGAGTTGTTTGTATACATGTTTATTTAGCATGATTTTATCATATTGTATACATATATTTGATTGTTTTAGTATTATCATTAGTATTTGCTACTATTAGTCCTAGATTGGCTAAAGAGTTTAATAAGACTATAAGCCATCGACAGAAATTGTGTGTATAGATAAGCCAGAGATCAACAACAGTATGAGACAAAGGGATTCTTTAGAGAAGTAGGGATGAAAAATTTATTTTGCCATCGTTTATTAATCCTTAGTTTTCTCTGCCCTGCAAAACAGACAAAAGGATTAGAAAAAGAACTCTAAATGTAATCAAAAAGCAAAAACCAGCTGTTCCAAATATTGTTCTCTTTATTGTTGAAACATATTTTGAGTAAAACCTTTCCCAAGGGAAATTGCTAATCTCTCAAATTTTATGAAGAGCCCTTCCATACATTCTCACTCCTAATTCAACCAGCTAAGACTTCAGATGTACTGAGACAATAAATGGAACAATATCTGGAGCATCTGTTATTGTTCTGTTCATTTCCCTTGCCTATTACTTTTCCTGAATCTTTGTTTAACTAGGTATTTTTATTGTGAAATTAATTGCAATATTAAGACATTTATAATTTGGTACTGGTTTTGATTTCTTTAGTTCATTTGCATACAAATATGTTCATTGATAAATACAGCCAAAAAAGAGTCTTGCTGTGATCACACATATGATTTCATCACAATTATTTTTCCGCAGTGTTTTATGATCTACTTATGCTCTCCACATTAGCAAAAAAACAAAAATAGGTTTTTTCTATATGAAATCAAAACAAACATTATTGTGATATTTATCATTACATTCAATTGCACCCCCGCACACACACACACATTCATACCCAAAGCATCACAAATAGTAATTTGTGGAAATAGTTGTTTTGTTTCAATATGTTTTTAGATTAAGAAAATGGCATAAATATATTAAAAAATCAAACATGTTAATTTGCAAGGGAAATTGAATGCTATTCAAAGCCAGTCTGTCTGAAGTGGCTTAGAAGCTCTACAAATAAATAAATTTGTACAATTTATTTATTTACAAATATGTAAAAGTATAGATTGTATTTAAAAAAGAATAGCAGAGAACTCATAAATAAAGGTTGTACTTTAAAAATAAGACTCAAACTCCAGAGAACAGAGTACACATGAACATTTAGAAATATCCCTGTGAACTGTAGGAAGAGAGAGTATGAATTCTGATAGAAAAGACATTAATCTCCCAACAGGATGAAAGGCAAAACAGCAGAAGTAATAACTAGCATAAGTTGCTTGAAACTGTTTGAGAATGATTATGTTACAAGGTACCACAGAAATACTAATGGAAAACATGAAAAGGATGCCTATGAAGTGCAATGTGAAGGATGTGTTTGTGTGTGTGTGTGTGTGTGTGTGTGTGTATACACACACATGAATGACTGTTGTGAAAAATGAGGATAAAAGTCATTAAATAACATGTATGTATGTATGTATGTATGTATACTTAAAATATTTGCAAAAATATAATCAAAGAAAGCAAGGAATCATCAAGAGTAAAAGAAACAAAGAAATTCAGGAAAATTTTGATGGAAATTAGAGCAAATGGTTGGGAGTGGGTGAAAACTTTGCTCCCAGCAAAGTTAGTAGAATTAAGAATAAAAATGATGAATATATTTGAGATGAAATGATGAAGAGATAAAATTGAAGTCAGGAAATGCTGGATGAAATATTTTACATTATTGTATGGAGTTATGTTGAACACTTGAATTGAAATAAATGCAGTAAGTGTTCGTATTCAAGGAAAATAATGTTAAGAAGGAAATAATGTTGTGAGCATATTAAAAATATAAATGAAGTAACTAAAGAAATGTTAAATCTGGGGTGTGATTTCCCTAGGAAATGAGTGTGATCTGTTTGATGCAAGTGTGAAGTTTGTGTTAAATAATTGTTTCATTATATAAGAGTGAATAGAAATCTAAATGAAGACGTGCAATACTCACTTCAGATTCTGGGAGAGGACCGTCAATGTTTTTATGGGGTACTCACATGGTAGGCATGTGAATTCAGAAAAAAATGTATTTAATTTAAGGTAATCCCTTTGCCTTCTCCTTCACTTCTTTATAATTCAAAAAAGCAAAAGGCAAAGGATTTTACTGCAGATTTTACTCTGCTAGTTGTCAACTATAGGAGGTGGTGGTCATCTCCATTTCAAGGCCATAGAGGCAGCACTGTCCGCAGACATTTCCATGTTCATGTGGTCAGTATGATGTCATGGAAGATTGTTATCTTCCACTAAAGTGGTATTTATTTATCTACTTATATTTGCATGCTTTTGAACTGCTAGGTGGGTAGGAGTTGGGGTGAGGAAGAGAGCTTGCCCCATCACATGGAGCTCAGGTCTCAAACCCAGGCTACTGGCTTTCCAGCCAACAAGCCAAGAGTCTTAAATGCTGAGCCGTCATGCTGCTCACTTTATAACTCGAATGTAGGCTAAATTATTAACAAAACCTCCAAAATGCAAGGGTTTCTTTTCAATTTGAAATAAAGCTTATCTTCCATTTTATGCACATTGGGATTGACCAAAAAAAAAATATGAAATTATTTGCAGTATATGTTAGATTGATTCTATAATGCAACATTGCAAGTTAAATATAAATGACAAAAATGAAAATTTACAAAAGATGGGGAAATGGATGGACAAATTTTAAAATGTGCAAATGCTAATAGAAAACAGCAGATAGCATATGGCCTGTTGTGAGGAATACATGTCAGGCTACCTCTCTGAACTGTTATAGAGATTATGACCTCTGACTGAGGATTAAGATGGCTGGGTGGAATAGTTATTAAAGCCCTAGAAGAAAATACTGCATTTTAAAAATTTCAAACAATAACAAAACAAAACAAGAACCCAACCATATAATATAGAATAAAGATTGTGAAACATACTTAATATTTAATAAACGGATTCAGTCATGTCAAAACTTATATTTTCAACTGATAGCCTCCAGTCTCTGAGTAAGCACTTCCTCTGCATCTTCAATTCACTTGTGTGGTGTCTATGTATAACTGGACATCATCAGCATAATAATATCTCATTCTGAATCAACAAATGCCAACATGTTACAGACTGTGCCTGGCTGCTTGCTGGTGAGTAAGAATTGCCTTGTTCAGCCAGATACTGCACTGTTTTGCAGATATTTGCACTGCTTCCCAATAAGTTTCTGAGTGCTATTCAAGGTGCTGATGTTACTGGTTGTTTTTTTTTTTGAAAACTGTCAAAGGCCAAGCTGTTTGAGACAGACTTCCCTATATTTGATTTGATGTTAATAGCTTTTGACCCTATTTGTATTGTAGTTTGTGCTGCTGCATTTTTATTTTTGAATTTTTGTGTTGAATTTTTTCTATGTGAGTCATCATGAGTTGTTTCATTGTTTATTAAACATATTTCTATGCTGCTGGAAGCAAACGTATAAATCCCTACAAACTTGGCTCCCCTTTACCTTACAAACATGTCTTATGGACATGATCTATCCAACTAGTGCATTTCATCATGGAAAGAATGCTTTGGGGACCTATCTAAAACATGGGGTGTGGGGTAAGAGCTCAGAGTAGATTTTAGAGACTTACTGATTATGATGGAACAGCTTGTCCAACATTATCCTGTTATTAGAACACCCTTTTGACTGTTGAGATGTATGAAGATGTAACCAATTGCTTTATTTTACCAATCATTCAGGGCAAATGGTTATTCAATCAAATAATAATCAAATAAATAAAGTATTGTAATATTTTAACCACTACTTGACTGGTATTTTTTGGGGGAAATTATTGTAATGTTTTTATTCTGTGTTTAATAGATTGTGAGTGCCTAGAATCCTGTAATATGAATGGAGAACACTTCCCTTGAAGTTCACTTAGTAGTAACCAGTGAAATGGATTCATCTATTGTCATTCTTCATATTTGGTCCATTATCCTTTTAAAGGCTTATGTGCTGTCTATTCTGGTGATGGTTTGGAGAAAACTACAAGACTTCCTTAGTTTCTCCAATCATTTTAAGATGCCTGATGAGAGTACTTAATCTTTACCTTTTCTCTTGGTTGCAATCCTGGGATCTCCAGCTTGCTAGTTATCAATTTGGGTTATCTTCATGGACCCAATGAGTCTAGTGAGGCAGAGGATGGAACTGAACAGTCATCATAAGAGGTAGACTCAACAAATCATTGTGAGTATAGCAAGCTAAATATAGTTTATTAGCCATCATTTCATCCGTATCCTGATCCTCTCATTTGCTTGTCCCAACACATTTTTTCATGGAGAGAAACATTTGAAGCATTAATCAAAGTTTTGTTAGTGAGAAAAAGCAGACTTGCCCATTCCAAACTTCTGCTTCTTGAGGAGGTATATATATTTCCTGATTGCCCCATTCTGACCATGTGGTATTAAACATCCCCACCTATTATAAACCAGACTTCTACCCACTTTCCCGAGTCATATGGAAACACCATTAAAAAGAATGCCTTCCTTGCCTTTTTTCCAAGTTGAAACAGATGTTTCTTCCCCTCCCCTTTTTTTCTTCTTAATATGGTCTCAGCATATGGCAGTGAAAACTTCTTTGTAATAATCTTTCATTTGGACTATTTGGGAGATAGGTTTAAAACATTCTACTTCAAATGACAGCAAGAGCAATGAGGCCGTGCTGGTGAATTGCTTAAAAAAACAAGTCTGGTTATGGAATCAGTGATCCTTTGCATATTAGGCCAATGGTACAACCACTATGCTGTTGCAGCACTACTGTAATCATAGCTACAGCAAAAAAACAACAACAAATAAATGGGATGATGCAAAGAAAATTCAAGAAACAAATCTTTATTTTAGAAGTTTAATTTAAGGCTTGTTATGATGCTTGCTCACCGTATATGATCATTTTGATGCTTTAATTTTGCAAACAGCATTACACTGTTCAAAAATGTATGTGTAAGACTCATCCACAGAAAGGAAAGGGACTCATATTACTTTCCTGGCATTTCCCGCCCCCCCCCAAAAAAAGATTTCTCTAAAAAAACACCTCCTTTATTATTTACAAGGTTGTAAACATGCCTAATACTCCTTCGTTCCATTTTCTTCCATATCAGCAAAGGAATTGTTCAATAGGAGGCTTCACTGATCACTAGTCTGGACTGATAATGTGATGAGATATTGCCAGAATATTTCAATCCAAATAGAATTTTCTTAAATCAGCTTACAGCCCATTTGACCTTAGCACAGGTGTGGGAGAAGAGTGCAGTGGGGAGAGGAAAAGAACAAAATAACATAAAGCTGACAAATGTAAGACAATAGAAATGTTATTTACAGATCATAATCTATCAATTGTTTAATTACTTTTCTAAAAAAAAGATTATCCAAAACAAGGTGGGAACCACATTTCAATTATCCAGGTGGGAACCACATTTCAATTTTTGCATTAAAAAATGCTGAATAGTCAATTCCTACTACTACTACCACATTGTGAAGTAGATGGATGAATAATTAGGTCTGATTATGTAGTTTGGTGCTGCTGATAACATCTCACAGAGGAGGTACAAAAGGATACCTATGTTGGGCATAAAACAGATATCATTCAAAGATGAACTGATTAACACATATGATGTGATCAAGACACAAAAGATGTCATCTACATCATGTCCATGTTTTTTCTAAGATATTGGAAGAGAGAGAGAGGGAGGGAGGGAGGGAGGACAAGAGCGAGAGAGCGAGAGAGAATCTAGCCAATTTTAGGCAATGCCAATAATTATCACTCACCTTACTATGTTTCAACAGGAAAAAAATACTGCAACATGATAAAGAAAGGTGAAGGACAGAGGTGGGAGAGAGAAGCAGAACAAGAGAAAGAGAGAGAAAAGAACCCCTCTTCACATATATGTGGGTTTATGTAGGATACACATCATTTGGTAGAACCAGAAATGTACAAGGGGTGTGTATGTGAGGGGGAGGGCTAATAATTGCTGAACATGAAGTCAAAAACTCATGTCCCCTCCCCCATTCTGCACTAGTTGCCAGTAAGCTACATTGTTTAAAGACTTTCTTTAAAAACAAATTTGCATCTTACCCATAGCCAAATAGGGGGCATGCATAAGCGCACCAACGAGCCTACTGTCCCTGTCCTATTGTTTCTTTTTATTTTTCTTATATGTATCCATTTCATATATTCATAACTATGTTTATGCTTATACCTGTTATCTTATAATCGCTTGACAAAATAAATAAATAAATAAAAATAAAGTATTTAATTTTCAAGTAGAAAAGTAGCCTGGCTTAGAATTCAAAATAGAAAAAGATTTCCCATTGGGATAGATCACTAAAAATGGTTTGCTAATTAGGGTGGAGAAAACAAATTTCCTTTTTCCTTTTGAAAATTGTTCTTGTTTGAGGGGGATATCATAATCATATAAGGAGAAAGGGAAGGAATCAAGCTAGGAGTGATGGGCCAGAATTATCCTCTTTTCTCAAGAGGATGGGAAGAAAAATGCTGCTCATTATCTCTATAGAATGAAAGAGAAGAAAAATAGTCAAAAGGGTTTTTAGAAATATCTTCCTGCAGATAGAATTGAGATACTAAAGCCAGGGTATCAAGACTACCATTCATATTTCGTTCATTGTTAATCACCTTGTCATTGAAACTGGCAAAAAGACCGAATTAAAATGAGCCAGCTGCCCCTGACTTCACATTGATTGAAGTCCATTCCCCTCATTACAAAAGTTTAGGGAAACCTGTAAACGAAGCACTTCCTCTGATTGCAGTTCATAGGAAACCCTCAGTACTTGGAAGACTTGCAGATATGTTCCCAGAAGGTGAATGTTGGGGGGTGGAGGGGGAGTCTATCCTGTAGATCTCTAATTTTCAGTGATGGGGAGGCAAACTACAGAGAAAAGTTAGTTTCAGCCACTTGGAAGCACTCTACTGGATGGATCCTTCAATTAATCACAGAACTGTCTCATCCAGTGGTGGGATTCAATTTTTTTTACTACCGGGTCTGTGGGCATGGCTTGGTGGGCATGGTAGGGGAAGGATACTGCAAAATCTCCATTCCCACCCCACTAGCAGAAGGTTACTGCAAAATCCCATTCCCTCCCCACCCCACTAACTTGCTTTCCAGCTCCGTTCTCCTGTGCAGGGCAACAAAAGAAGACCCAGCCAATCAGCTGGGATTAGGGAGGCAGAGAATATATGGGGCGGGGCCAGTCAGTGGTGGCATTTGCCGGTTCTCCAAACTACTCAAAATTTCTGCTACCGGTTCTCCAGAACTAGTCAGAACCTCCTGAATACCACCTCTGGTCTCATCCCTGAAATGAATAAGGAGTGCATGGTTTAATTTAAAATTCAAAAAGGAACCCTCACTTCTGTTGTTCAAAACTTGTCTCTGAAATTGGTCTTGTGAAATGTATCTAGTATCTGAGTTTGGTGAAGAAGAAAACATGTGGTTGGGAGTAACTATTCTTCAGAAAATCAGGACAGTTAGAGAAATAATAGAAGCATTGGATGGTTTTAGGACAATAAATTTAGTATTGAACAGATATTCAGAGGATAGCTTATCGGCTATCTGACAAAATATAGTTTATAAGTGACATTGTTTAAGCTGTAATTAAAATCCAGGTTGCAATAATTTCAGATTTTAGTATGTTAGCAAAACAGGATTCTAAGAAAATAATAGGTTGGGAATTAAGGAGCAGATTGCCAGTCAATCATATCCTATGCCTAATCAATCCAGCTCTGTTAAAAATGTTTAAGAGCCATGGTGGTGCAGTAGTTAGAATGTAGTATTGCAGGTTAATTCTGCTGACTGCTAGCAGTTTGATTCTCACCAGCTCTAGGATGACTCAGCCTTCCACCCTTCCAAGGTCAGTAAAATGAGGACCTAGATTGTTGGGGAAATATGCTGACTCTATAAACAGCTTAGCAAAGCACTGTGAAGCGATATGTACTGTAAATCTAAGTGCTATTGCTATTGCTAAAACCCAATGTCCTCTATTCCAGAGAATCAGTTCCATGGAAATTATTTACATTCACTTATGTTCCATGTTTTCCAATACTTCAGATGGAATTGTGAGCTGGGGGTGGGATTTAGCCAGTGGCCTGGGATAAGGAGAGGGATAGATTTCTCCATACTTGTCTGTGATTAGACAGGTGATGATACAGGATTTTTTTCCCCTGAAGTTATTGGATATTGAGACAAATGTACAACATTAAATGGGGGAGGCAAATTGGGGGTTGTTTTAGTAATTCATTAATATTAACTATGAGCGGGTTGTGTATATATTAACTCCCATTCCCAAAGGGAAGTATCTTCAGAGAATTCCTTCATCCACTTTTCATTAGCAGAAACCTCTAGGTGGAGAAAGGAATGTAATAATGGGGGAATAAAAGTAGTATACCTTAGTTATTGTATCTCGGTACTCCATTTTCCTGTGTATTCATTTTTCTCTCTAAATTCCCACAAAATAGAACAAAGCAACATAATTTGAGGGGTATTGGGGAATTTTAAAGAAATCCAAGGAGTACCTTAGGAATTTGCACAGTTTAATGTACCCTCAAGCTGCACCATTTGTACCCCTGGTGTCAGCACTGATAAAGATTGGAGCAGCTTTATTTTAAAGCAATTAGAGGATTAAAAAAAGAAAATTAATGATCAGGGAGAGAGCATTATGTGCAGAGAAGAAAACACTTTCTTAGTAACTGAGATGAAGGTATTGGGGCCAAGATAAAACCTTGGAGGGTGTTTTTGTCCATTTCTGCCTCCTTATGTATTCAGAGGCTCTTAATCTGCTCTAATGTTGTCAAAAGTGCTTGGCCTTGTGAGGCTTCCTATGACTTGAAAAGATTTCAATGACCCAGAGAAATGTTTTGCCTTCTTTACAATCAGTATCCCATCACCATTGTTTCAGCTCTTTGTTCTGGTAAGTAGCGAATTCTTGGGAGCTGGCTCAAATATTGCTAGCTGCTTACGAAGAATACAGTGTTGTATAATCTATTAGATTGCATTTAATGGAGTAGGCAGTAACTCTTAAGTGAAGTGCTTTTCCCCCTAGAGATTTTTGGTATGGGCGTCTCACAAGAGACTTTTGTCATATGAATAAAGACAACCCTGGTGACATTTATTGAATTATAAAAGAATTCCCCACAACAAATTTCCCTCCCTCCCATCAGCTTTTTTTTCCCTGGCAGGAGTCTAGTAAGGCTTTAATTGCAAGCATAAAGTTTGTTCTCCACCTGCTAGCTTTGTGCTAAACTAAATGAAATGAAATAAAAGCAGGAGGAGAGCTGAGAATAAATCAAGCTTGGCCATTAGCTGGAATGTTGGGATTATTTTGGATGGGAAAAACTCTTCCCCTGTTTGATGTCAGAACATGCTAATTCATGCAAATAGCAAGTGAAGAGGTAAAACTGTTTTTGGATGTTACCTCATCAGATGACAGAGGGAATAACAATTTGGTATTGTCCAGAATATTTTTTTTCTGAATAAAATCTAATTTTTCCACAAAATATTAGGAGTCCAACAGAAAAGGCTACTCTCTGATAACTAAATTTTGAACTCTGATAATTCTTTTCCTCAATGATATAATTACTCCACTGCAACCTGAAACAATACAAATCAGAGTTAGCTCATTTTGTGATAAAATAAACTAGATCATAGTGTTGGAAGAATTATCCTTCTGGGTTCAGTTCCAAGTGGGGAAAAAAAACCTGGAAACATGGAGGCTGTTTGGAAAGATAGTTTAATGGTGGACAGGACCACATGGCTTGGAGCTCCAAAGTAAAAAGGATGATCACATGCTTCAAGGTGAAAAGAGAAGGGACGGCCAAGATGCTGAGAGACTCTCATGTACCCTCTGTTGGGCCCCACCTTAGTGTTTCCTGTTCCTGTGCAAGAAATATACCCCATTGGCTGTCAGACTCCCAGGGGCGGGGGTCTTAACTAACTTTGTAGGCTTTGTCTGGCCCACATGGCTTCACCTGAGTGTTGGCTGATACAATCTTCCCAGGCCAGGTGGTGAGATAGGTAGAGGCCTTTATTATGTATTATTAGCAAAGTGGGGGGCTGAGTTTCTGCCTCTCTGAGGTGAGTTTCTGCTTCTGGGTTTCTACTCTTTTTAGGGGAAATATTCTGCCTTTTTAGTATTTCCCAGGATATTTCATTTTTCTAGGAGAGGGGTGGGTGCTAACTTCCTACAATAGTATAGGTTGCACATAGATTTTATCTTCAATTTTACAAATGGTGTTTTTCTTTCTGAATTTATTGTCATAGTTTTATATTCATATTTATACTGCAGAGAGACATACTAAAATGTTTAAATATGGACTAAAGTAGAACGCTAAAATATTAGAAATATGAAAATAAGGTAACTTCAACAGGATGCATATTTGGAACCAGTTAAATGCCTACCATTTAAATTTAAATTTACCAGTTAAATGCAGCATTAGCCTCATCTGGAACTTGGAAAATATACCAAAGGCCAGAAAAATAAAATAGTGTGCACATTGTTAACTTTTGACTATTACTTCAGATTTTATGTGGCGGGTCCCCTGATTAAATACTTTCTCACAACAATACAAAACAAATGTTGCAGGTAGAAAACTAGCATACCAGAATGAAATTCTAGTCTAGACCTTGTATCTTGCATGTATCTGAATTTGAGTTTTTTCTCCCCAATTAAGAAAATATTCCAAAATCTGATACTCCACCTGCAATGTGATTTCACTAAATTCACTTACTCACTGTTATCAGATATCTTCATTTGCATTTGGAGGACGAGTTCAGAGATTTTTAACCTCAAGTGATGGTTGGCAGCAGCCTGATGGGTGCTTCTAGAATAGCAATTGCTTAATAAGAGAAGTCTGAAATACAGATTATTCTCGACGCTGGGACAATCAAGCATTGTTTAGACTGGAGAGCAATGTTTTAGTTATAAAGAAAGAGAAACTTAGATATAGGAAAGACTGAGTAAAGGAGAATAACTATGGAGATAATGAGGAAGTTAGTATTATGAAGGGAAAACAGAAATGGATGCATTGCAGCCAAAATAAGTCTTGCCATGGGATGGGGAGAGGGAATTGTGAACCAAGGGCCATGAAGAGAAAGCAGGATTTAGGGAGGATAAGCTGAAAATGTGAAGTAATGAAAAATGTTGGATGATACAAGTATGGGAAGGAGGGAGACAAAAAGACAGAAAGAAGTTTCAGAATGACCTGGCTGACTGAAAGAAACATAGGGAGAGATAGAATTCTATACAAAGTGCGTTTTCTCTGAAATTGCAGCAAAGATAGACAGTTTTGATGGCCTGTATCCAATTTCTTTAGCAAGTAGTTTGCCTTTAAAAGTAAAAATAAAAAGAACAACAACAGCAACAGCAACAGCAGCAGCAGCAACAACAACAACAATAATATATTTTTGAATTGTATGTCTTCAAATTTCCAATGTTTTTAACAACGCTTAGTTTAATGGATGTTCATGGGTGTGTGGGTATCCATAGTATTGTCTGTGTATTAGATTTCACAGGGATTTCTTTTTTGTATTTATTTGTTTAAAGCTTCAAAAAAAAAAAAAAAAAAAAAGAACCCAACTCAATTAGGCACACTGTATTGTACATTTATAAGAAGGAAATGACACAAAAGGTGAACCAACTGCTGATTAAAATCAGCTTGGACTCAGCTCTGACATAAAACAAAAAGAAACTTAAGGTATTACAAGGAGCACATTATTTATATCTCATAGCATGGTTTGGTTTAACTTTTGATAAATACCAACTTCCTCATGTTCACCTTTTTCTTCATAATTTATTTATATAACATTCAACATTAGTTAAATGTTCTCTTTGTAATTTATATAGTAACATTTGAATATCTTTTGTCATCCTCAGTTGGTACTGGTTGTTCTAAACTTTCTGCCAATAATGCTGATGAATAACTTGTTTAATTCTTTAGGTTGTAGGCAATTTTTCAGACTTCCATACTTCTTGCAAACATTCTGTTTTTATTTCAGTAGAGCAAATAATCCCTTACCCTGTTCCATTCTATCCTGTTCTGCTCTAAAAATTATTTTTATTATATTGATTCATTTCTTCAGCTATGTACTAAGAGTAATATTCTTAGGAGCTAGCCAAATGACTTTTCCTTTGCCATCACAGGTAAGCTGATGTATTATTTATCTTCTGATTCATCTTACTCAACTGATTCTGCACTAGCTCACTCTGCAAGACAGAATAGAAAATTTGGTGCTAGGTGCTAAGGAAACACTCAGACTTACCTTATTTAATTATTTTGATTGCAGCAACTTATAAACCTGGAACCCACCAGCTAATTCTCAATAATTGGTGTTGCTCATGCAGATTCAGTCTAAGAAGAACTCATGTTGTTTATAAGTTTTTTTGTAATTATGTGATGAAAAATGAATCATTTGTTTAATCATACATTGATGACTTCTATTCAGATGGTCTTGCTGAGGTTATTATTCAATTCACTGAGGCTTGTTCTAAGAAAACTGCTCAATGGAATACACCCAAGGAGCTTTTGACAAGCTTCTTATAACTGTGGCCAAGCATGATGAACTTAGTCTTGGAATGTTGAATTATGGCTTCATAATTGTCTTCATTCAGCAACACAGAGCATAATTCAGACCCCATATTCCAGTGATATGCTGAGAACAAATTGTTTTATTCATCAATTTTCAGCTAATTTCGGTGGTACAATATAGTACTAAACTATCATTTTCTTATAGATGCAGATCTGACAGTTTTCATTGAGGAAATGTTTACTTCTTATTCTGCTTGAAATTGCAAGATTAATTGCAAACCCATGCTTTGTTTCTCACAGAACTGCAGTTACCAAATTTCTAACAAAAGCCTATTAAATATTATTGCAAATTTTATATTGAGTAGCAAATGAAAAAATGTGTTTTTCCAAAATACTTTTTAGTATAACAATAATATAAAATCAGTTTTATAAGCTGTCTAACAACAGAAACATGTTGAGTTTGTAGGAGGCATGCATACTTGCAAATACTGTTTTGTTTATTTTTAAATAAAGAAACCTAAATAAAATCAGAAACTCTTTTATAATCTTAAATGACTTTCATGACAGTGCAACATTAAAGGCCATATCTAAAATGGACACCATTTCTGTTCCCTCTGTCACCAGCTAACTCTTTCAACCCAGAAGTATCTTAAAAGATGCCTCCAACATAAACAGGATAGGACCACAGAATTGATGTGCCGTACCACAAATTCCCTGGAATCTCCCTCATACTCCAGCCCACATTGGAAGACCTCTCTGATAGGGATTCCTCACTCCATATCACTCTCTCTAGCCCACTCACCCATACCATGTGAGAGTACAGCAAGATGTCTCTACTCAAAGACTGCTCAGAAATTATTTTGATTTGACTGAGATTCACTGCAAAACGCACACTGCGTACCTTGAGGATTTGGGAAAGAAACATAACATCCAGCATTCTAGTTTATCAGAAATTGGATTAGACAAAGGAATATTTTCCCAAAGAAAGTAAAGTAAAGAAATTGCAATCTAGGACTGTGTATAACCAACCAACATCTTTCTGGGAAGCTGTAAGGCACATTCTACCATGGCTGGGATCAAAAATTGGGAATCTTTTTAGAATTTGTGGATTTAAAATGCAAAATAGATACCTTGAGCTGATTTGAAAAAATTCATTTTGCCCTTAAAACTCCTGAAAACTCTCAAAATGATCCTTGGCCCTTTCCATTTTTGGAGCGCAACATTTGACATGATATATAAAGCTTGGTGAAGCCTTTGACCTGATGTCAGTTTCATTCCTGTCATAGCCCCCAGATGATCTGAATATTATGCAGGTCTCTGGTTGTCTGTTTTCTTCATTCTTTCCATCACCTTCTCCTCCTCTCTTTTGTGGCCTCCTGTTGATATTCTGGGATGTCATTTGGATATGAAGTTGAGTGTTAGTCAGCTTTGTGCCAAATGTGAATTTGTCAGCTTGCTTGAATTCCAAGATATATCAACTATTATTGTAATTAAACACTCAGTGTCAAAAACTGTTCAAATATCTTGTTTTATCCATTTTGAAATTTTCAAATAAAACCAGAAAGAAAACTATATAGATATAAAATGCCCATATTCTGGATCACAATCTGGGATGGCTCACAAATCTTCCTCATCGTCATCCGCATCCTCATCTTCATCCTCATCCACACCCTCATCCTCATCCTCACCTTCATCCTCATCCTCAATATATTCAAGTCACCCACTCCGATAGACGTGGTTAAGAAACATTGGATATCAAAGCTTAGTTAAATGCATGGCTATTGATGAATCAGAGTTAGTAGTGTTCCTACTGTGGAGGTGGGGGCAGCATTAGCAACCTGATTCTATTCTCCCATCACTGCATGGACTTTGTTCATGGGAAGTTATACATGAAAAGAGTTACAGTTATACTTACAGGTGAAACTCGAAAAATTAGAATATCGTGCAAAAGTTCATTTATTTCAGTAATGCAACTTAAAAGGTGAACCTAATATATGAGATAGACTCATTACATGCAAAGCAAGATAGTTCAAGCCGTGATGTGTCATAATTGAGATGATTTTGGCTTACAGCTCATGAAAACCCAAAATCCACAATCTCAGAAAATTAGAATATTATGAAAAGGTTCAATATTCTAGGCTCAATGTGTCCCACTCTAATCAGCTAATGAAGCCATAACACCTGCAAAGGGTTCCTGAGCTTTTAAATGGTCTCTCAGTCAGGTTCAGTAGGAATCACAATCATGGGAAAGACTGCTGATCTGACAATTGTGCAGAAAAACATCATTGACACCCTCCATAAGGAGAGAAAGCCTCAAAAGATAATTGCAAAAGAAGTTGGATGTTCCCAAAGTGCTGTATCAAAGCACATTAATAGAAAGTTATGTGGAAGGGAAAAGTGTGGAAGAAAAAGGTGCACAAGCAGCAGGGATGACTGCAGCCTGGAGAGGACTGTCAGGAAAAGACCATTCAAAAGTGTTGGAGACTTTCACAAGGAGTGGACTGAGGCTGGAATCAGTGCATCAAGAGCCACCACACACAGACGGATCCTGGACCTGGGCTTCAAATGTCGTATTCCTCTTGTCAAGCCGCTCCTGAACAACCAACAACGTCAGAAGTGTCTTACCTGGGCTAAAGAAAAACAGAAGTGGTCTGTTGCTCAGTGGTCCAAAGTCCTCTTTTCTAATGAGAGCAACTTTTGCATCTCATTTGGAAACCAAGGACCCAGAGCCTGCAGGAAGAATGGAGAGACACACACTGCAAGATGCTTGAAGTCCAGTGTGAAGTTTCCACAGTCTGTGTTGATTTGGGGAGCCATGTCATCTGCTGGTGTTGGTCCACTGTGCTTCATTAAGTCCAGGGTCAACGCAGCTGTCTACCAGGAGATTTTGGAGCACTTCATGCTTCCTTCCACAGACGAGCTTTATGGGGATGCTGACTTCATTTTCCAGCAGAACCTGGCACCTGCCCACACTGCCAAAAGCACCAAAACCTGGTTCAATGACTGTGGGATTACTGTGCTTGATTGGCCAGCAAACTCACCTGACCTGAACCCCATAGAGAATCTATGGAGCATTGCCAAGAGAAAGATGAGAGACATGAGACTGAACAATGCAGAAGAGCTGAAGGCCGCTATTGAAGCATCCTGGTCTTCCATAACACCTCAGCAGTGCCACAGGCTGATAGCTTCCATGCCACACCGCATTGAGGCAGTAATTGCTGCAAAGGGGCCCAAACCAAGAATACTGAGTACATATGCATGCTTATACTTTTCAGAGGTCCGATATTGTTCTATGTACAATCCTTGTTTTATTGATTGCATGTAATATTCTAATTTTCTGAGATTATGGATTTGGGGTTTTCAGGAGCTGTAAGCCAAAATCATCTCAATGATGACACATCACGGCTTGAACTATCTTGCTTTGCATGGAATGAGTCTATCTCATATATTAGTTTCATCTTTCAGTTGCATTACTGAAATAAATGAACTTTTGCACGATATTCCAATTTTTTCGAGTTTCACCTGTAAGTACTCAGTGCCAAAAAAAATTCAAATAACGTATTGTTTGTCAGTTTTGAAAATGTGCAGTGAAACCGGAAATAACATTTTCTTTCTTATGGGTAATATTTATTTATTTCACTTGATCTTTCACACTATTAATGTATGAAGTGTACATGTTTCTTAAAAAAGAATGTGCCTTTGTTGACAACAGTGGGTTATAACAAGTGTAGCTGTAATCTTAGCTAGTGGAAATCAGATCTCTCTGAATGTGTCACCATATGATGAACATACTTTTCTGTATCACATTTTCCCTGTTATGCCTTATTTTTTTACCTCAACCTACTAGAATATGCATATTTTTGTTTTGTAATGGCATTTGACTAAAAATAATGGATATAGATTTCCAGAGATGAATATTCTGCTATTAACAGTATTTTGGAGCTATTAAATTGTAAAATACTTCTATATCTGGCAATTAAAATATGAACACCTCATTTGACATTGTCACTTTAAGAAAAATATTAGAAGCACTTTGGTTAAAATTCTTGTGCTTACAGATGTTTGCTGAATTGGTGGGGGAATTTTATCTATCTATTAGGAAAGGGGTGAGTTGCTTGATGTATTTATGGACAACCAGTGCAAGATCTGAAAAATTGGTATTGCATGCTCCTTTCTCTGAGAACCAGTGGCAATGTAGGATGCTGAAATTTCCAAATAACCTTTAAGGGAGCCATATGTAAAGTACATTGCATAGTCCAGGCAGATGGTTATGAGGCCATGAATTATCTTTGCCAGCTTCTTCTGCACCAATAGGGTGCACCAATAGGGTGCACCAATAGGCCACAGCACAGCAAAGGCCTCTTTAACCCTAGCTCCCATCTAATGTTCTAGGAGGTGCTATGAGTCTGGAAGGAACCCCCAGATTGTGAATCTGCTCTATCTTGAGTAGTTCCTGCCCATCCAAAGACAATCCTGGTAGTGACAGACAACCCTGCAAATAAGAATTCTATTTTACTTGAGTTCAGTTTAAGTCTGTTCTCACCCTTCCAAGCACTTATAGAACTAGGAGAGGTCATCAACCATTAAGCATGCCCAGCATATTGATGATATTGCATCTTAATGCAACAGATGACCATATACATGTTAAAAAAGCAGCTTCATATAAATTAAAAAAAAAACAGTCAAGAAAAGAGTTGTCACTGTGGCACTCCACATATCAGATATAGTTGGCCTGATCTTTCATTCTTCATTGCTACTGATTGGAAGTGCCACTGAGGAAAAAACAACCCTCCTTCAAAATAGTGACCCCAGTCCCATAGGTGATCCAGTATAATACACGCCACAGTACAGAAAACTCCATTCAATTTCACCCAAGAGAATGATCAATATTGTCTTTGTTTCATAACCAGAGTTGAACTCTAAATGCAAAGAACACCATGAAAATGCTTCATCACCAACCTTTATTTTCTGGATTCAAGGTGGAGTGATATCTTCTTTGGAAGGGAGTACACCACAACCTCCTTCAAGACTATTGGGAATTCTTTCTTCTACAAAGAGGTGTTGACAATTAAATAGCACTTCCTTTGGGTACAATGTGTATCAGTTTTGCATCCATCTAATTATAATATAGGTCACCCACACAGTGCCATCTTTTCTTTTAGAATCTCACATGACACTATGTACCCTATTCCCATAGTGAATAAAGTTACCCTGTCAAAAAAGATATGGTTGGTTTGGTATGACTTATTGATAAACCTATTTTGGCTTCTGTGAAATGATGCCACTTTTTCTAAACTCCTACAAACTAACTTCCAAAGTTTTGGTTGATATCAGTGTGAAACTGATTAGTGTATTGTTACCCAGGTATAGTCCTCAACATTTTTTTAGAGGTATGTACAACATTTGTTCCTTGACAGACTTCTGGCTTCACACCAGTCCTCCTTGATTTTACAAAGTTTAAGGAAAGAGATTTTGGAACAATACCTGTAAACTCTTTCAAGATTGTCAGATGGTATTGGCCTGAAGATTTAAACTTCTTCATTGTAGATAATAGATGTTCCCTAATCATCATTTTACTTTTTGGGGAGATTGCCATGCCCTCCTTATGTCAATTGTTCTAGTTAAGTTCATTTGAACACAGTTCTTGGAGAGAAGAACAGCTAACGAGAGGTCTACTCTTTCTCTAATGCTGTTATTTCATATCTTCAATGGTAGGCCCATCCTTCCTTTTTATTATTTTAATGTTGAATTAACAAACAAAAAACAAAAAGAATAACTTATTTTTGTTGCTTTCAATTTCTGTTGCAAGCCTAGATTCCTTTAGTGCTTTAGCTTTTCTTACTTCTCCCACTGGAGGGTGCAAGATATCCAAACTTCTACTAGTAGATCATAATCTACTTTCTGTCCCTCCTGCTCTACAGGATTCAATAGGTCATGAATATACTCAGCACTTTGAAGTCAAACATTTATGGATTGTTTAATTTCTTTTTTCTTATATATTTAATTTATATTCTACCTACTGTCTAGGAATTGTGGTCTTAACATTTTAAATCACTCTATCAGATTTATTATTTTACTTCTTTCCATCCTGCTGTACAAGATTCAGTGAATTTGAGTGTACTCTACACTTCGAAGTCAGGCATTTCTGGTTTGTTTAGTTTCTTTTTCTTATTTTACTTACTTCATGAAATTTATATTCTATCTGCTACTTAGGAATTTTGGTCTTAACGTCTTAAAACACTTCACCAGACCTGATTACTATGAGTCCAAAGGACAACATTTATAAAATGCACCTAAATATATTATTTTGTTGAGAAGTAGTCAGTCACTCATAGGAGGAAACTCCATGCTTACTGTAGAATCAGAAAAAGCAAATTATAGCACTGGGGATTCGTTTATGTGACAATGATATATCAGGACCCAATATTAATACATGCTCTGTCCCACCCCACCCCCACCCCAATTTAGCATTTTCTGGAATATTATGGGAATTAAAAGGTTAATTATACTGAACCACCCATTTTGCATGGGCACTGCTAAAACAGTCTTATGTACAACTTTGAGGCCATTCAAGAGAGTACATTGACAATGCACTCTCATATCAGAATGTCAGAACACCATACACCCAATGACAACAGAACTGTTGAAGTGAGCAGTTGTCCTGTTGCTTGGGCTATAGAACGATGTGACTTGCTGTGATGTACTTTAACAACTGTGGGATATGTATATAAGTTGAAGGATAGGCATGCCATTCTTGGTTTAACAACAAAGAAAAAAAATGTGAAAGGGCAATAGTAAACAACCAAACTGTGATGTTTAAGACAAAGAGAAGAACTTTGCAGTCCAGTAAATTTCTCTTCAATATTGACACCTAAAATGAGGAGACCTAGGTTGAAGAAGTGAAGGAGATATAGAGAGTGATGACCATGGAAAATCCCCTTGCCACTCAAAATTAAAATACTAATGCCTTTGTGCTATTTTCCAGAAGAAGAATTGATGGGTCAGGAAGGAAAAAAAGATGGAATGGACAAAGGAAAGTGATAAACATGTCACCCGCAAGCACATTGGGTTTGATTTCTTTAAAAATCAAGTATCTCATTACAGGTTATTTCAACAAATGAAAGAGGTTTAAAATGTGCATGCAGAATGAACAAATATGCTTGTCAACAAGCTATCTCAGACATCCTTCACAGAAAACTGTCTTAGATAATATTTTGAAATCTAAACTTTTGAAAACAAAGCAAAAATTGTTCACTGCCAGAGTAAGGAATTTCCAGGAGATTATACCACTTTTCTGTAATTAAAGTAAGCATACATTGCAATTTTTGCAGAAAAGAACTATCTGATCTGATGAAGACTGATTTTCCAATGTTTTACTGTTCACGTGATTTTACTTCTCAAGTAACTTGCAAGGACATGTTGCATTTTATTTTAATATAATTGCACACATAGCACAGTTCCTAGATACTCTCTCTCTCTCTCTCTCTCTCTCTCTCTCTCTCTCTCTCTCTCTCTCTCTCTCTCTCTCTCTCCCTCTCTCTCTCTCTCTCTCTCTCTCTCTCTCTCTCTCTCTCTCTCACACACACACACACACACACACACACACACACACACACACTGACTTTGTGTGTACTTGGGCAATGTATGCATGTTTATTTTTCTGGCTCTTTTCCTGCTTTTTTGTCATTTTTTAAAAAAGCAATAAAAAATAAACCAACAAATAATGCTTTTAAAGTAGGGGTGGCATTTATTGAACAAATAATGCATTTTATTGAGGGGGTCCATGAAAAAGTGGGTTAATGTTAGGCGTGTTGTAAAGGGCTGCCTCCACTGCAACCCTGCCCTCTGCTGCTGTCTCTCTGCCCCCAACACTGCTACCGCCCAGCTCATACTCCTGATGCTGCACCATTGCCCTGCCCTGCCCTCTGCTGGCACTGCCCTGTCCCCATCCAGCCACTGCCCCATCACCCTGCTTCCCCATCCATGCTGCTGCCATACGGCCCCTGCCGCTGCCATGGCCACACCCTTCTTGCATTATTCATCTTATCTCAGCAAGTGTCAGAACAAACCATGATGAAAATAAATCATGGTTCACATCTTTTCTCTCATTTCCAGAATCAATGGTAGACACAAACTTTCATACATTTTGTCCATTACTCCATCCTTATAATTATTTAATATTTCTGAAATATTACCGTGTTTCTCCAACAATACGGCCTCCACCAATAGGAAGCCCCACCATGTTTTATTGGCATAAAATCAAATTAAGCCCCTCCCCCCAAATTAAGCCCCATATTAAACATGCGAAATGGGGGAGAGCGAGGGGGCTTGTCGTTAGTAAGTACTTTTGTTGCATGCCGGATATGGTGCTGCCTTCGTTGGTGGGGCACTTCATATCGGAGACCTTCCACCGTTGCTTCTCCTTCTCCCTTGCTGCCCCTTCTCCCTTGCTGCCGCGGCGTTTGGCGCAGCCACGTGCGGCCAGTCAGGCTACTCCCTGCAACCGGGCCCTGAGGAGACACTTGGCTCAGGCGCTCCCGTCTTCCCTTTGCTTTGAAGGTAAGCGAATTATTTTACAAAGCCTCCCCTGCCCGAGAGGGCAACCAGCCACGATGGGAGGCTAATTTCCGGGGCCTCTTCCGTTCCTCCCCCGACCTCCCTACGCTGCGCGCCTCTGACGCGCCGCTCCCTTCAGCCCAGCGAGCTCTTCCACCTCAAAGAAAGGCCAGGCGGGCGGCTTCAGAGCAGCAGCAGCGGGTCTGAGCCGCTCACAGCGAACAGACACCACCCGTAGCCCGGCGTGGGGAGAGCAGAGTGAGGTTAGCGCCCGCCAGCCCGGGCGAGATTTGGGAACGAGGGGCAGGAGGAGGCACGCACACACCGCGGCTCACTTTCCCAGCTTTGCCCAGCCCTTACGGCTCTGGCGCGGCCCTGGCAGGATGAGCGGAGGGTCCGGCGGGGACGTGCTCGCTGCCCGCCAGGGCTGCGCCAGAGCCATAAGGGCTGGGCAAAGCTGGGAAAGTGAGCCGCGGGTGTGTGCGTGCCTCCTCCTGCCCCTCGTTCCCAAATCTTGCCCGGGTTGGCGGGCGCTAAGCTCGCTGCGTTCTCCCGCGTCGGGCTACGGGTGGTGGCTGTTTCCGCTGCGGCGGCTCAGACCCGCTGCTGCTGCTCTGCAGCCGCCCGCCTGGCCTTTCTTTGAGGTGGAAGAGCTCGCTGGGCTGAAGGGAGTGGCGCGTCAGAGGCGCGCAGCGTAGGGAGGTGGGGAGGAACGGAAGAGGCCCCGGGAGATTAGCCTCCCAAGTGGGGTTGGGCTGCCCTCTCGGGCAGGGGAGGCTTTGTAAAATAATTCGCTTTACCTTCGAAAGCAAAGGGAAGATGGGAGCGCCTGAAGCCAAGTGTCTCCTCAGGGCTCCGGTTGCAGGGAGGAGCCCTGACTGGCGCATGTGGCTGCGCCAAACGCGCCGGCAGCAAGGGAGAAGGGAAAGCAACGGTGGCCCGAACCCGAAGGTCTCCCGAATATCCAAGCTGTCGCCGCCCGCCCACCCACCTGAGGATGCAAGGGGAGAATTAAGTCACCCCCGAAAAGAGCGTCCTAGCCGTTTTTCGAGGTCAAAAAAATAAGGCCCGGCCTTATTATGTGAGAAACACGGTAAATTTGGAGCAGGAGAAGGGGAATATTTTTCTTTCAGGTAGATGAGTAAATAAAAATCCGTATTTTATTATTATTACAGAAAAAATAAGCATTCCGGATTGAGTGGTGTTTAGGTAATTTATTGAAGAGTAATATGGCTGAATTTGTACAGAAGTGACAATTGAATCCAAGTTGACAGTTCTAAAATTATGCCTATTTACTGGTCAAATATGATGCAAAAATGGAGTATATAAGGCATTGGAGAACAAATTACATTGTGTGTAACATTAACCTAGAGATGACAGCAACTAATGAGAAAAATCCTTAGATTATGATGAATTGTCCAATAAAACATCCAGTTCATTACATGGCAGCCATGAAAAAGGTTGGCTTCATGCTAGTGATTATTAGGAAAAATACTGAAAATACATATGCATATCTTGTTATGCTTGTGTACAAAATTATAGTATACCCTGTCACACATAAGTGTATTTAAGATTGTGTTAAAAGTAAATATTATTTTAGAACAACAGAATTATCACAATGACCTTGGGACTGAGCATTTTATGAAGGGAGTTTCTGAAAGGGCTGCAATTTTTTTAAAAAAATGGTAGAAACAATTGGAGAGGTTTATATAATTATTACGATACAAAACAATAAATAAATTACTTTTCTGTATTTCTTATAATTCCAAGATTGAGATCTTGGATAAACTGAATGTATACAAGTATTAAATATATTATCCATATATTTTTATAGAATAAGCCCCAACAAGCAGATTTGGTCTCCATAATCTTGTTCAAAAACTTCTGCTCAAATTGGAAAAGAACTTAATGACCTGAATTTCTCTAGGGATGTACTCTTGATGGTGGGTTTTGAGAATGCTAAAATGCACTCAGGCAACAGGCATTAGATATGGAAGGTCAAGTGACAGAGGTTTGTCTGTCTAGAGATGTTTTTGTAAATCATCAGCTTGTACACCTAAACCAGTTTCTCCCCCTCACTTCTCAGGCTTCAAGAGCTTGTTCTTGGAAACTCCCAATTGTGTATATAGCTCTTGGGAAAGCAGACAACTGCAAAATTGTCCTCATGCCATAAGACAAAAGTTTTAGAATGCAATAGAATTCAATGCAATGCAATTGTCTTCACTTAATTACTTTACGGTTTATACAATCTAGTGTAAGATTTAAATACTTTGAATCATGGACTTCATCAACCTTTCCTGACCACATAGTTTCAGTTTGATGGACAAATATATCAATCAATCAAAGGAAAACCCATGGAATAACTACTTGAAGGACTCATAGCAGAGACCATAGTGCAATGCCTGGAATCTGTAACAGCCCCACATATACATCCGAAAAATGGATCCAGTACAAAAATGACCTTTTTCATAATAAAAAAAGAACCAACTGGAGAACACACAGAAAACTATAGTTACACCTTCAAAGTAATAAATTCATAAGGGAAGAAGAAAACAACAACATGTTACCCTTCATGGATTTCCTCATCAGCAGAGGCAGTGATGACAAATTAGAAACGCAAGGCATACTTCCCACATAATCCAAGTGCTCCATTACTAAAGTAACAACTCCACATCCCAAAAGGGAAGCTGTATAAAAACATTATTTAGATGAGCATAAACATACTACAGCAACCCTGAACATCAAAAGAAGGAAGAAGGAAGCAGATCATCTATATAACTTCTTCCAACAAAATGGAGAGCCCACAACATATCAAAAAGTGCCTGACCATTCAACTTTATGGCACAACCAACACAAGTGATGAAAAGGATAATACTGCCATACATGAAAAACATCTCAGAAACTGACTAATATATAAACACATGGCATCACCATAGCACACAAATCAAAACATCCTAAGTAAACCAAAAGACTTAGCAGTCACAGAAGGAAAAACCAGGAGTCATTCAGGGTAAGCATTGCGATAGTCACAGTGTAGGACAAACAGGCAGAAGACTAGCAGAGTGAATGCATGAAGATCAACTAACAATCAGAAGATACGGTGAAAATGCCTTGATTTTATAACACTTGGACAGACTTTAACTTAATTTTAACTGGGAAATTGGGAACATTCTGGACCAAGCCAAGTACAAAAACATTTGAGAACTCCTAGAAGTCTGGCACTCAGACAAACATCAAGAGACACAAAGTGATAAACAGTATCTATATACCATTCAAAAGGCAATCAGAAAGTCAAATGGGAAACAAAGAGACCAAGACACCTTCTCACCAGTAATCAACATCCAGATGAGCAAAGATTAACACCACGATTAACAGTAGATCATCATTCAAGAAGTAAACAATACCCTAAGAAACTATCAACTCAGACTAAACAAGCGAACAATAAACAACAGCCTAATTAAAGAATCACCAAGATCACTCCCACCAATACTGACAAGGCAAGCCATGAGAGCAAACCACTCTTTTTAGCACTGATGATGTTACCTAGTTTTGTAGTGAAGAAAACAACATAGCTCAGAAAGCACTAAGTACCTACAGTTCAACCCTGAACTGCAAATATTCTCTTCCATTGATACAATAAACTTTTTTCACCTATTTTTCATGAAATGTTTTCTTTACGGGAAAAATGGTCAAATATGCATCAATAAATGTACCAAAAACAATGGACTGGTGAGATATATTGCCAAAATATTTACTACAGATAACATTTTCTTTTCGTGAAGAAAAACAGGAAAGTTTGATTAGTTGTCAGCCAGGTGGAATTTGAAGAAGGTAAAGTCACTTAGCTATTGTTCAGCCTGGCAAGCAAGCAAGCAACTAAATACTGATGGACAATTCTCCATGTCAACTGCTAGCCAGCTTCAAGGGAGGAAAGGCAGTTACTCATTGACCTTCAAGTTATTTCAAGCTCTAGCTTCACCAACAGAGAGAATTGACTGTGTTCATAGTATAAAAAACTTAGATCTATCTATTATCTATCATCATCATCTAATTTTTATACTATGAACACAGTCAATTCTCTAAGATAGACAGACACATATAAGTGCTTCCTTAAAGTGTATATATTAAAATTATAAGTCATCTTTAATTCATTAGCTGAAGACAGTATACACAGTGCTGTCTTCTTTTATGTTGCACACAACAGCCTTACTGCATAAGTTGGATTGAGAGAATGTAACCAAGTGAGCTGAAGGTAGAACTGAGATGGGGTTTCTCCCATCCCATCCCATACAGATGTTATGGAGAAAACGGGAGGAAGTGATATGTATGCCATTCTGGACCTATGGGGAAAGTTGACTTAAAGATTAATGAATATATAAGCCTTAGAAAAGATTATAGCAGCTGAAAATTTGAATCTTTCACTCAGTTTGGTTGGCTAAATAAATAAAAAATGTTGCTGGGTGGAAATCTGCTAAGGATTGATTACTGCACGACAAATTCTGTCAAACATGTATAAGCACAAGAAGGATGCAATTAATATAATACATGGGGACATTTGCATATCATCTGCCAAATACTGTCAGTTGCCAATATTTTGCTAGACATATTGCCAGATGTTGCCAAAATAGATAGCTAAGTGCTGCACAAGTACTCATTCCTGATGTCTTGTGAAAATACACAGTTTTAAATTTTGTGATGCTCTTTTGCTTTGGTTTTGAGAACAGGATGGTGGTTGTATGTCAAAAATAGATTTATTTTAATGTCCAATTGTTAGACCCTGCCAACTTATTGCCAGAATTAGAAAGTGCCAAACCCTGACTGCTACTGTATGCCTTCTGTCAAACATTGTCAACAGAACAAGAGGCCAAGGAGGCAACCAATCTCCGCCAACTGTACCATATTGCTAGAAACCACACAATGTCATCATATAGCAATATTCTCAGTTACATTCCCATGAGATTTTTTTTATCAGTAGTGTTATCAAGTAGAAGTTGATTTTTCTGAATAACAACAAATAAAAACATGGCCAGTTCAAAACAGCCCTTTCCTATAAAATTTTCTACAAACACACATTTAAATTTGATATGGACGACCCTGATAAAATTCAAATGTTGTTGCATGTTTGCCTGCACAATTAGTTTAATAAGTGAACTTTTGTGGAAATGCTGTGCCTCAAACAGTTGCATTAGGCATGATTTCATCAGGGACACCTCTCTCAAGAGATTAAGGAGGTGTTTATGCTTGACTGCCATATTTAGAATCTGGAAGATTTCTGTCTATGTCTTTGCATACTAATTTTTTAAAAAATGATGGGAAAAATGATTTTGAAGCTTTATGTATATTTTTATTTTTAAATATCTGCCTAAAGGAAATATCTAGTACTACATGCTGCAGACATTATATTCAGCCTTGCATCATTATCATTATTTTCTCAGTCAATCAACAGACTAGACATTTTTGGTGTCCGCAATAGTCTTCAAAGAATTATTTCACTGTAAACCTTTGGGGACAGATACATCCCCTGTAGATAATACATTGTGATGCATTAATTATATTCTCCTTTGAACTTTGTTTATATTGCCAGTATACCTCCCACTCAATAGAAAGCAGTTGTAAAGGTGATGCTAACACTGAGCTTAGGGTCAAATTAATTCTGAAGTCCAGTGACCTGACCACCTTCTGTTTCTGGAACTTCTAAGATACCTTTGTCACCACATTGTTGAATGCATATTTTGGGCAGATAAAAGACAATTGTCTTCAAGACTGCCATAAAGAGATGTTGTTGCTCAACAGCTAATGTTGAAATTGAAAGGAGCTTTTCTTGGCCTGAAAACTAAATATGAGGCTAGTTTTACTCAGACTGGGAAGGGAGGGAAGTTTGCTACTTTTGCAATGATTAAGCTGTTAAGAAAATAGTTTAGTTGATACTTAGAAATAAAATATTTGGAGCCTTCACTCTTTCACACAATTGCTCCTCACCCCCATGAATATCCTGAGATGTAATAGGATCAGTAAAATTTGTGATTTCAGTTATCATACCCTGAGATTTGACGTGACAATGCTAGAACTTGCAAAGATATTGCTTACGTTTTTGGATGTGAGCGCTTGAAAAATTCCTCCATTCTTTGTAACATCTTGCATGAGATTGTGGATATATTGCTTGATTTGGCAGTCCTATAAGTGTTACTTCAGTCATTTTCAATTTATTTTAAATGTAAACTTCTGAAGGTCAAAGGAACCATTTTGAAAGATGATTCACTGGCACCTGTGAGTACCTTGTTGCTGTCTCCTGAAATTTGCAAAATCATATTTTAAAATGTTTTGTGATCACTTTTTAATATTCATCCTATGGTAATAGTAAGATAGAGTAGATTAATTAAACAGAGAACTTCTACTACTGCGCATTTCTGCAAAGATGCTTGTTGACTATCTAATATTTATTTCAACCCCTCCTAACTCTGGTTTTATTATTGTTTTGAAATCATAGGGTTAGAATCTGCCATTTATGCAATCATATTCTATCTACTATTCAGTATAGGAACTCAAATTAACATTCCCTGAGAGGTGATTATCCAATCTGTGCTTGACCATAACTAGTGAAGAGAAGCCTATAAGTTCTCTGCAAATTGGTTCTAGTGTTTCCAAAAGTGTATCTTGTGTATCCAAGAGTATTTTCTAAGATTCAACAGCAGTAAAATGAGCCTCTTTTGTAATTTAAATGTTAGCCTTGAGGGATCTAACAGGGAGAGTTAATGGGAGCTTGCCAGCACAGTTTGGAAAAAAGAGTTTAAAGGAAATCCATAATAAATTTCCCCTCTGAGCCAAGAACTTGTACTTAGTTACCTTAAGAATCTGAGAATGGATGAGAAGAGCAAGTCCTTCTACTGCTGGTGCCTTAGAAGATAAAGTGAAGCAGAATGGATAGGTATTTTAAGTTATCACTTCTGGTGTATTTGTCTTCCCTCCTGAGAACAATCTGGATATATTTACAGCAAGTGCAATCTTATAGCAGACCTTGAAGAAAAAGTCAAAGGGTGGAAGCAGCAAGTGGTCGCACTTTGGTTGATGAAAGAGGATGAAGATTTATCAGTTCAAAGAAAGGACTTGGTACAGTAGAGATTTATGGTGAAAACAACTCTCCTTAAGGAAGGCAGTCAGACAAAGAAGCAGGCCAAGTGAATAAAAATAACATCTGTGCAATTTAATTTGCATTACTGTGGATGGTTCCCTGGAAATAATAAACCTAAATTTGGTGCCACATAATTTCATCCTCAAGTACAAGAGAAAAACTTGGAGATCTATATTTTAAATAGTGATGGAGAAATTAAGAATGTTATCTAGTATCCATTGCTAGAATGTTTCAAAGATTTGATTTGAAATTAGAATATCAATACCCTCTCTTTCTCTTAACTCTTTCCTATTCATTCATTCATTCATTCATTTAATATGCTGCCCATCTCAACATCCAATATTCCCCCATCACACACAATGCGCTTTAAAAAATGAAACCTCATAATTATGAGGATAAATACAAAATAGCCTAAATGTTTTCCAATCAAAAGTATGAACCAGTGTAAATTGGCCTTTGCACTTCTTTGAATTTTGTGACGGAAGTCTCACATTGAAAGTGTATATATCACAAAGTTTGTAAGAAGAAGAAAAAGAATAAATCACAAAGCATGTGGCAAAAAAAAATGCAGAAGTATCAACCTGTGCTTCAAAAGCTTCAGGGAAAGCTAAGCAAACCTATCCATCTCATCTGCTAAATATGTGCCATGTAGTGCCATCTAGCAAAAAATATGATACAGCCATAGATATATGTTCTGTCATAGCAACATTTATAATACAGTTATGGATGGGTTGCAGGGCAGCAAATGCAGCAAATGATGGTGATATAAGATATCCAGTATTAAGAATGAAGATTCAATACAAAGTAGGTGGAACAATGCTGGTGCTACTTTTCTCCATTCTGTTTAAGAGGAAGAGAATTTTCATAAGATTACTGATGACCCAAAAAAGAATGGCTATGAAAGTGCTTTAGATGTCAAGCCATTCTAGTTATTACAGATGTGTCAAATTGGATATTTTGTCCATATCTTTATTGAACTGCTTGCTTTATATTTGCTTTTACTAATAATGTTGTAGAACTAATAGGCTTCATTATGGTAAATAATAGAATGCTGATGATATTACTTGGAATGTTTTCAGGAAGAGAAGCAAGTTCAAGGAAGCAACAATTCAACGATGAGCTACAGGTGGTTTCCATTGTGGCAGATATCGATAAATGATAGCATGACTTGAATTAGTTTCAAGTTTGTGCATTTTATCTACCAAGTTTTTCTTCTCTTCTGCTAAAGTAAAGAGGAAATGAAAAGCACCTGTATTCCAGTAAATCTATACCTAATTATGTCTAGCCATAGTTTATTAGACACAGCAGTTTATGAAAGTGGTTTATGAAAGTAATCTTTCAAAATCCAGTTTAAAATAAACCAATTGTTAAGGTCCTGATCTAACTATAACCTATGATGGTATTAAAATGGGAACTTAGAATCCAATGTCATCCTTTATGCACACTGGTGGTTAGAATGCAGTATTGCAGGGTAACTCTGCCCACAATCTGGAGTTCAATCCTGACTGGCTCAAGGTTCACTTAGTCTTCCACCCTTCTGAGGTTGGTAAAAAGAGGACCCAGATTGTTGCGGGCAATATGCTGACATTGTAAACCCTCCCAGAGACTGATATAAACCACTGTGGAGTGGCATAGGGTCTAAGTGCTCTTTTTTTTTTTTTGAAACAAATTTTATTAATTTTAAAGACAAACAAACCATCGTTATCCATTAAGTACACAAACCTCTCCATTATTAATTTTACAAGTCAGATAGAATACTATTTTATACAACATAATTCTATTTTTTTCACCATTTCAATATAACCATATAGATATCTCTCAACAAATTTCTCATTATTTCTTTTTTCTTATTCAATTTCATTAATTATTATTAATTTTCTATATTTATCCAGTTTATAACCGTCATCTTCATTCCTCTCTGTCTTGTTTAACATTATTCTCATCCAACATTCCTCCGAGGTTTTATTAATTCTCAAAAAAACATAGACACACAAAACACAAAAATATAAAACTTCTTTTTAAGAAAGTAGTTTGGCCCCAGATTACCTCTTTGTATGGACTTCAATTAAATTCGTGCTCATCTTATACGCCATTACCTATCTTATTTACCATTCTATATCTTCCATATAACTTCTCCCACTTTTCACTCTTCTTATTTAATTCATTTTAATTTAATTCATTATATTTATATTTTTTTGTCCATTCTTTCCAAATTATCCATTTATCTCATTCCCTACAGCAAGTAAAGAAAATTTTTCCCCTGAAATCCCTGATCAAGGTATGATGCCTTTCTATCCTCCCCTAAATTAATATTTAAAATAACACCTAATACCCAATCTGATTCTGCTTAGTACATTCAACCTACTAGTCTCTAAAGAAAAAAAAATAGTAAGTCCACAATAATTAATATAATTAAATAATAAATCTAAATTTTAAATCTTATAGCCTTCCAATTGTCTATTTCAAGAAACAAATGCTACAATAATGAGTTTATAATAAGATCAAAAACAACAGTAAATTAGTCTTTTCAATTAAATTCAATATTTTAAACATTCCTTTTAATCTTTTATTAAATTTTAAAATCTATCATTACTAAACATTTCAAATTCTTATAACATTCTAATTTTCTATTTCTAATACAAATACTACCATACCATCTTATGTACCTTGCAGAATCTTCTTTTTTAAAGAAATTATACATTACCCTTTATCCCTAAAAAAATTCCTTTTTCCCATCTTGTTTTATACCTTTGTGGCTTTTCCCTCCCTTTTCCCTTCCTTTCTTATCCCACCTAACCTTTTTACCTCCAACTTCCCCTCTCTGTTGTATTCCTTTCTTCTTTTGCTCAGTAACATTAACATTGAATTGGTTTTGCATCTTATTTTTTCCTTTCTTAAGTATTTTTTAGATCTTAAGTCCTTCATTTTCCTTCCTTTCTTTCTCCTTTCTCTCTTAACTAAATTTTTAAATTAATTGAAGATGGCGTCTTCTTCTTCTTCTCCTTCTTCTCCTTCCATTTCCTCCATCTGTTGTTGTATTTGATAATTAACAAACGCCATTTCTAGAGAGAGAAAGGCTTTTTTCACAGCGTCCTTTCTTTCTTCATATTCTCTAAGTTCATCAGCAGATAAAGCCATTCTTTATTCTTCTTCTTAAAGCAACCAAAGTGTTTCAAAAGTTAGAGCAATTCCCAAAATTCCAGAGAGAGTCAATCAGTCCAAACAAAACACAAAGTTCTCACTTTCTCTTCCTGGTAAGGTATCAAAGGGAAAGGAAAAACCTCCAATCTGTATTTTAAAACCTTGTTGCAATTAATTTCTGGTCTCAAGATCTTCAAGGCATCTCCTCCAACAAAATCTTAATATATATATTTTGTCCTCTTCCTTCCCACTTATAACAAGAAGCCAAGTCTTTACCTTTTATAAAAAAACAAAAACAGATTTCTCAATGGCCATTTGTTGATTCCATAAGGAAGGAGAGTAAACTTTCCCCTTTCAGCACTCAGTTTTGCCGCTTGAGATCCTCCTCTGGAAACAAAGTATTTTTCAGAAAACCATCGTTCTCAGGATTAAACGCCTCTTAAAGTCCTGGGTCAGCCACAAAAACTTTCTCTTTACCACTTTCTCCTCTCTTCCTCCTCCTCAGTCTTACCCAGCTGCTGGCTTCTTTGAGGCGGCCATTACAGACCGCCGCTCGACCGTCTTGGGAAAGGGGTTTTGCCGGCTGGGAAGGGGTCTGCAACACCCCAAACCCCTCACCAGCTCCTCCTTATCTTCAGCTGCTTCTTCGTAGCAACCTTAGCCTCCAGATCTATAGATCAGAGGCACCAAAATGGCTAGCACGGCAGGGATCGCGCAGGATCGCAAATCCCTGCCGTTAGCGAAGCCGACAAACCGGAAGTTGGGTCTAAGTGCTCTTTTTATTGCTATTATGACAGCTGGCAGCACTAGTGAGGAATTATGAGATCTGTGGTCTAGCACATGTGAAGAGCATCAAATAATAAAAAAAGCCATTTTAGAAATTGACAGAAGGCACTAAAATAGTAATTAGTTAAAAATATAACAAATCAAATAAATCTTTATTACAGTCATAGATCAGCACATTAAGAAATCAAATGCCCATTTTGCTTCATTGGAACACTGTTTCTTTGCTTCAACAGATGGCAGCACCTAGATGACCTTGACTGATGTAAAGGGCTAATCACAATTGGCCCAGATTTGTTCTTGGATTGGAGAGCTAGGTTTGTGGCTGTACTCAGAAGTTAAAAGGAACACATAACCCACCAAGCAACTATTTATTTATTTGTTTATTTGTTTGTCAAACATTTACAAGATAACAAGTATAGGTATGAACGTGAACATGAACAAAGGAAGTAAATACAGATAAATACAGACAGTAAGTCAGAGATGGTAGGCACCAGAGGTGGTATTCAGCAGGTTCGGACCAGTTCTGGAGAACGGTAGTGGAAATTTTGAGTAGTTCAGAATACCACCTCTGACTGACCCCACCCCATCTATTCTCTGCCTCCTGAGTCCCAGCTGATCAGCTGGGTCTTCTTTGGTTGCCCTGCACAGGAGAACGGAGCTGGAAAGCAGGTTAGTGGGGTGGGAAGGGAATGGAGATTTTGCAGTATCCTTCCCCTGCCATGCCCACCAAGCCATACCACACCACCAAGCCACGCCCACAGAACCAATAGTAAAAAAATTTGAATCCTACCACTGGTAGGCACGCTGGGGTGCTTATGCACACCCCCTTTAAGGACCTCTTAAGAATGCGGTGAGGTCCAAAGTAAACAGTTTGAGATTGAAGCTGTGAGGCTGTAACAATGGACTCAGGTAGAGCATTCCAGGTGTTGACCACTCTTGCTGAAGTCATATTTTCTGCAATCATGTTTGAAGCAGTTTACCTTGAGTTTGTATCGATTGTTTGCCCGTGTATTATTGTGGTTGAAGCTGAAGAAGTCATTGACAGGCAAGACGTTGTAGCAGACAATTTTGTGTACTATGCTTAGATCAGACCGCAGGCAGGGCAGTTCCAGATTGTCCAAGCCCAAAATTTCAAGCCTGGAGGCATAGGGAATTCTAGTAGAGGAGTGGAGTACTCTTCCCGAGAAATACCTTTGAACCCACTTAATCATGTTAATGTCCGATATAGAGTGTGGGTTCCAGGCAGATGAGCTATATTCAAGAATTGATCTGGCAAAGGTTTTGTATGCCCTAGTTAGCAATTCAATGTTACCAGAGAAGCTTTGCAAGATTAGGTTAATCACTCTTAATGTCTTTTTGGCAATGCTGTTACAGTGAGCTCTGGGGCTTAGATCATTTGAGATGAGTACTCCTAGGTCCTTGACAGAAAGAGGGTCATCTACAAGATCATTTCCACCCAACTAGTGGCAAATGACTTGTGTATTGTGTAAAAGAAACAAGGAAACAAAATCTTACATGATTGTAAGAGAAGAAACTGACTTTTCTCAACTTAATGGTGACTTTTTAAATTAATTCTTAATAGCAATTGGTGATACAACTGCATTTGACCCAGATAAGATTGTGATCAATTTTCAACAGGGTAGTAATATAATTAATATTTCACCAAAATTTATCCACAAATACCTAAATCTGCCAGCCCTACCTGAGATACATCAGTAGAGCAGGATCCTTATTAATGTTCTCATTCAAACAGATATTTGATTTATCTACTACTCAGAGCACTATAACTTGGTCTTTGAGATGAAATATTAATTTCCCAATGGATAGGCTTTCTATTTTATGATCTGCTTTTGGCACTACATAGCCTTTTATAATCAGTGGAATCTTTGGGGAACATGAATGATAACTTCTAACAGAGATGAGAACAGAGGAGGTGAAGGACATAAGGGCAGAATGGATCAAAAACATTTGTACAACAGTATTATAAATATATATATATATATATACTATTTGTTATAACTTCTGTTCTTTCTGCTTACTCTTTAAATTCTATTCCTTATGTAATGAAAACAGAACCATCCACATACAAGAGGGACATAAAATTTCAGAAAATCCAACATTTATATAACTATACTAGAATAAATTCACCAAAAGAAGTTTTAGACATACAACTTGTCTCGCCTTTTGGTCTGAAGGGCCATCACTGACATAAGATTTCAAGAATATTAAGGAGATTCTTCTGAAGTAAGATTCAGATTAATATTATACCTGAATTTAAAACCCACAAATATTCAGTAATAACCTGTAACTGGGTTGTTGCTAAAATTCATTTCCTGCTTTTATCCTTTTTCTCATCATGTTTGCCTCTCATAGACTAATATAAATATTGGTGCCTGGCAGAATTTAGCATTTTTAAATCAGTTCTAATTCAATGAAAAAGAAAGTTCTCAGGGATTTTCTTCAAAGGGGAAGAAAAATTCAGTGAGATGCTTATGGATGGAAAGTGTTGCTATTGTACTTAGTGAGTTGTGAAGTTTGTTGCACATGAATTGTCTTTTAGAGAAATGATAAACTTCAATCTCTTTGACTTCCCATGCTTCACTTAAATGCCATGGGAAAGTATCATAACTCCCATCAATTTTTTTTCAGCATCAGTGACATTTTATCTTGCCACATCGTCATATAGGCTATACACTTTGTCTTCCACCCACAATAGCCTGTTGCAAATACACTCTCTTATTTCTATCTTAAGCTCTTTCAAGTTTATATGGTAATGGCAATCTAGTGACAGTTTTAGTCCTATTGGCTATGGTTATGGTGCCTACTGCACCCAACACAGTTTTTGGTCACTATGTTGCTCAGTGCTTGTAATGGGCTGCTGGGCTGTTATATTTTTTCCTGTTTGGCAGTTGCCATAGATTTATGGTCTTGTGATTGATCCAACAATCCATTAAGACAACAAACTTCCCAAACTTCCCAAACTGCTTGTGTTTTTCCATCCGCTTTTGAAGCTCATTGCTCCATTAATCTCTCAGTAGTCATCCTTTTGATTTCTGCCAAAGCTGGGTTAAATTTGTTTTCCATCCTCCTCCTTATAGTACTGCCAAATATCCTTTCCCCTTCTCCTTCCTCCTCCCACTCCCAAATCCTTAAATTGTAATGTAGACATGATGGAACAACGTTTAGATGGACTCACAGTGGACTGAAATAATGGAGGAAAATCCTTTGCTTTGATTATTGTAGCATTGGAATAAGATAAAAAAGAGAGAAAGGTTTGCTTTAATGTCAGAAGAAAGAATATGGGAAAGAAATATAAAGATGTGTCCACATATACAAACATCTAGGAAAGCAAGGAAAGACTTGGGAACTTCACCCAGGAACTAGCCAGTAAGGTTTTGCCTTCCCTGCACAGATTGGAGGGCAAGAAGTAAGGTAGTGACAAATCTGGTTTTGTGTTGGCTGTTGGCTAAGCACCAATTTTGCCTTATTGTTAACCCATTGTAAACCAACTGGAATTTTTAATGGAATAGCTGGGAGCAGCATGGGAAAGAAGCAGCCTAGATTGCAATATTGCCTTCTGATAGTACCTTTGTTAAAAAAAAATAGAAAACATCATAGAATTTCATAGTCTCCAAATTTAGTGAGAAAATTGAAAGATTATTTGTACTCAGCTCAAATATGGGCTCGGTATAAACATTTCCAGGAAATCATGAACAATGTTACTTGGATTTTATTGGTGAACATTTCCTGAGGTAACCTTTCTCAGGAGTAAGAGAAAGACCATTAGCGCACAAGACAAGTCAATTAGAATTATAATACAGTTGATGGTTGGCAGAATCAGAATCAAAGGGATCAAAGGGATGGATACAATAATGGATTGAATACAGCTCATCAGTCTGGAACCCATATCATGTATCTGATATTAACACAATTGAAAAAGTCCAGAAATATTTCACAAGAAGTGTTCTCCGCTCCTCTACTCATTGCAGAATACCTTATGCCACCAGACTTGAAACTCTAGACCTAGAAAACCTAGAACTACGCCGCCTCCGCTCCGATCTAAATATAGTATATAAAATCATACATTGCAATGTCCTACCTGCAAATGAATACTTCAGCTTTAATCATAACAATACAAGAGCACACAACAGATACAAACTCAAGGTTAACCACACCAAACTTGACTGCAGAAAATACGACTTCAGCAACAGAGTGGTCAATGTTTGGAATACTCTACCTGACTCTGTGGTTTCTTCCCCAAACCTCAAGAACTTTAACCTTAGACTATCTACTATTGACCTCACCCCCTTCCTAAAAGGCGCATAAGCGCACCAATCGTGCTGTCCCTGTCCTATTGTTTTTTTATTTTTCTTATAAGTATCTATCTCATGTATTCAAAACTATATTTATTCTTATACCTGTATCTTGTAAGCGATTGACAAATCAAATAAATACAAAAAAAACCCTAAAATTTGTAGCACTGCAGGAATCCAGCTTTTTGAGTCTCTGAGCTATTCTTTTTCTTGCCTCTCATACATAAGTCCCATGCCTATATATGTATTTATTCTGAATCTTACGATGTATCAGTGGAGATGATGCTTGCCAGCATGTTCATCTTGGAGAAATGACATGTAAATTGAAGATTGATATTTCTCACTTTCTCATTTTTCCCCATTTCCCACTGATTTTTTGTAACTTCCTGGCTAGGTTGTTTACAACTTATACTAGAGGACAGCTAATCAATTTGCTAGAAAGGACAGAAAATCCTGCTGCTCTTTTCATTTTCTACTAGAAGTTGCATCCTACTTAGATAATGAGTGTCCACCCACACTTCATTCTCCATTGTCCCTGAAACATTTAATTTGTATAGCTATATATCCAAGGGGGCGATTGTTAAAGGTACCAGTGTACATTACAGATTGTAATCCATGACCTTAAACATGGGAATTGCAGACCATGACCTCAAACATGGGAATTTACAACCAGTCTGTGAGCCACTTTTATTTTCCATTACAATCGAACCAATGATTCTTCATTTTGGATGGTTATTTATTTATTTATTAAATTTATATGCTGCCCATCTCCCCAATAGGGTGACTCTGTTGGCTTACAGATCATAAAAATAAATAGAAAAAAAGTCAACATTTTAAAGCTATGCAAATTATTTTAAAAAAAATATATGCAAAAAAACAGGAACCAAGAGATAGACAGTACAGGTCTTACTCCGTCAACCACCACCTCCATTGATGAAGGTCTTATCTATGGAAAATATATAGTTGTTTAAAGGAGAAGTCTTGAAATGCTTAAAATAGAACAGGGAAGGGGAAAATATTATCACTTATTTCTTACTGGGAACAATTCTAATATTAACAGCAACTTTGCATGTGTGCAATATGCTTTGAAACAACTTTTTTTTTTAAATTTCAAGTTCATTTTTTCTTGGTTTTAATTATTCATTTAAACTTTCTGTCTCCTTAAAAAACAAAGCTTTTCCATTGTGAATAGGCAGTCCTAGCCATCACTGCTCCAAGGAAAGCCTCACTGAATTAACTACCACGATGACTGATGTAGGATTGAAGTCTGGTGTCACAGTGGTTGGGTTGTAGTATTGCTAGCTAGCTCTGCCTATAGTCTGAATTTCAATCCTGATGGGCTCAAGGTTGATTCAGCCTTCCATCTTTCTGAGGTCAGCAAAATGAGGACCCAGATTGTTGGGAACAATATGCTGATATTTGTGAACTGCTCAGAGAGGGCTGTGAAGCACTCCTTAAAAAAGCAAATAAACTTATTGGCAGTAGAAATAATCTCAGTGGTAGTAGAAAAACAAAATACTGTACAGTAGAAAATATATATACTGTATACTGGCTGAGGTGAAGCCAACCATTTACAAATTGCTATGGTAAAACGATGTCATATGATGGTAATAGCCACTAGCACTTTGTTTAAAAACTTGTAAAGCTATTTGCTAAACCTGTAATTACATAAAATTATATGATGTATGATCTGTAGTGTTACAGGTAGTCTCCAACTTACGACCACAATTGAGCCCAAAATTTAAGTTGTTAAGGAAGACATTTGGTAAATGAGTTTTCCTCCTTTTTATGACCTTTGTTGTCATAACTGTTAAGAGAATCACTGCTGTTGATAAGTTAGCAACCCAGTTGTTAAGTGAATCTGAATTCCCCATTGCCATTGCTTGCTAAAAGTTTGTAAAAAGTGGTCACATGACCTTAGTACATAGCAGTGGTGGTATTCAAATAAAGTTGCCACCGGTTTGGTGGGCATGGCTTCGTGGGTGCGCTTTGCGCATGTGCACACACTTTGTGTGCATGTGCGCACCAAATGTGCATTTTGTGCAGGCGCAGAGGCATTTGCACAGGCACAGAGGCATTCTAACTCACCTCCTGCAAGCATGCATGATGTTGGTTGCTGCAGCAGCTGCCGTGCATATAACAGATAACAGATAATCAGAGTTGGAAGGGACCTTGTGGGTCACCTAGTCCAACCCTCCGCCCAAGCAGGAGACCCTACACCATTTCTGACAAATGGCAGTCCACTCTCTTCTTTTTTTTTTTTATAATAAAAGTTTTTATTGATTTTAACGACAAACAAAAACACATAAAACATAAAAAACATCATCATTCTTCACATATTTACAGACAGTGTATCGGTTGGTTTACCACTCCTTTTTGTGCATCCATTTCATAGTCATCATAATAATTATGTTACATAATAACTCATATTATCGATCAACAATTATATATCCTAATATCATTATTAAACAATCATTTGACTATAATTTTACTAATTCATACTTAAGCGAGATAACTGTAATTTAGTTACTTTATTTTATAACAAATCATAAAATCATACCAAGTCTATCTTAATAAAATATTCTAAAAGTGTTATCAAGACCAAGAAAAAATTTATATTCGTTATTTCCTTTTTCTAACTATTCTATTATTATATTGTATTATCTAACCATTGATAAAAAAGATCCCAAACTTCATAAAATTGTTTATCTTCTTGTTCTCTAATTTCAAATGTCAATCTACTCATTTCAGCACATTCCAATATTTTCTTAATAATTTCTTCCTCTAATGGTATTTTCTCACTCTTCCAATTTTTAGCAAATACAATCCTAGCTGCTGTTAATACATTTACAATCAAATACTTTAAGTTTTTATTATATGTATCAGGTAAGATTCCCAATAAAAAAATCTCTGGCTTCAAATCTATATGTTTCTTTGTCATTTTTTCCAACCATATGCGAATTCTAGTCCAGTATTTCCTGGCCTCCTCACAAGTCCACCACATATGGTAATATGAACCAGGAATCTGATGACATTTCCAGCACTTTTCAGATTTGTTCTTGAACATTCTTGCTATTCTTGTCGGGGGAAAATGCCACCTGTAAAACATCTTATACAAATTTTCTTTATATGCTGTTGACATTGTCATTTTATAATTTTGAGACCAAAATTAGGATGCTAGAATTAGAGGAGGATTTGGCCTTCCTAATTGGGAGTTGTATTATCAAGCTGCAAATTTAATGTGGGCTAAAGAATGGATAACGTTAAGAAAGACTAGATTGTTGGCATTAGAAGGACATGATTTACTATTGGGTTGGCATGCTTTTCTATGGTATAAGGGAACTAAATCACAGGGTTATTTTAGAAGGCATTATATACGGGAATCGTTATGGTTGAATTGGGAGAAAATTAAGAAACAGTGTTATTTGAAAATTCCAGTTTGGTTATCAACTATTGAAGCCTTTTCTTATCCTATAATTTATAAGAAGGAACAAACAGTTAGATATGGGGAATTACTAGATGAAAAGGGTGAACTTAAAACGTTGCAAAATTTAGAAGAACAAGGTATAAAGATGAATTGGTTTTCATATGCACAAATACATTCAAGGTATCTTAAAGATTCCAAAATGGAAGGATTTTATGACAAATTGACTGATTTAGATAGGATTTTGACAGGTACTGATGAAAAAGTGATTAAAAAATTATATAATTATTTGTTGGAAATTAAATTGGAGGAAGAACAAGTTAAAGAAACAATGATTGCTTGGGGGAAGAATTTTGGATATGGGATTGACTTAGAGAAATGGCAAAAGTTGTGGCAGTCCACTCTCTTCTTGAAAGTCTTAAGTGATGGCGCTTCCACAACTTCTGAGGGCAAGCTGTTCCATTGGTTAATTGTTCTCACTGTCAGAAAATTTCTCCTTATTTCCAGGTTAAATCTCTCCTTGTTCAGTTTCCATCCATTATTCCTTGTCTGGCCTACAGGTGCTTTAGAAAATAGATTGACCCCTTCCTCTCTGTGGCAGCCCCTCAAATATTGGAAGACTGCTATCATGGCTTCCCTGGTCCTTCTCTTTACTAGACTAGCCAAGCCCAGTTCCTGCAACCGTTCGTTGTATGTTTTAGTCTCCAGTCCCCTAATCATCCTGGTTGCTCTTCTCTGTACTTTTTCTAGAGTCTCAACATCTTTTTTATAATGTAGTGAACAAAACTGGATGCAGTACTCTAGATGTGGTCTCACTAAGGCTTTATAGAGTGGTATTAGCGGTGCTATTCTGTGCCACGCAAAGCAGCTGTGCTTCAAATTCTGGCAATAAAAGTTAGTATGGAGCCCGGGCAGGCAGGCAGGTGGGTGGGCCAAGAGCATGGAGAGAACCAGTTTGGTCTCCGCTGCTCATTGCTGCTACCGGCTCTCCAGAACCAGGCAGAACCGGTCAAATACCACCACTGGTACATAGCAACAATCAGAAGTATAAACCAGTTGCCAAGCATCTGAATTTTGATTACATGATCATGGGGATGCTACAAAGGTCATGACTGTGAAAAATGGTCATAAGCCACTTTGTTCAGTGCTGTTGTAACTTTGAATGGTCACTAAATGAATGGTTGTACGTCGAGGATTACTTGTATACCAATGCAGACAAACTTGAAATAAAAGTATAGGGAGATAGCCTTTCACCATAAATTGAGATGCTGATCTCTTATGCGCTGATATCCTTTCTAATTTATAGTGTGCCTTGCCAGCTTTACTAATTGTAACACTCTGTTATCTGTCTCTTTTGCATTAATCTTCCTTGGTAATTATTTTTATTTCTATTACATGTATTAGGTTTGTATATTTCTCTCTAATAAGTATTGGCACACAATGCATTCTTATTTTATAAGTGCATTGAATAAGTGTCAAGTAGAACAGAATCCATACAACGTGTTCAGGCCTCAGTTACAAAATAAAGTGGGCAGATATTGATCAATGACTAGGTCCCAATCCAGGTTTGTTTTTGATAACACTAAAATAACAGCATTAAGTTCTGAAATACAGCTACACACTTTGGGGAATTAGCACCACCACACAGATACTTCCTCAAAGTGCCTGTTCTACATTTCATCTGAAGTGATTATGTCACATTGCAATTATAATTTTGTAATTTCAATTTACAATTATAATCTTGTTTCAAGTCAATTGTTGTTCCTAGTTGGATAAGTGAAATTAAGCCTTTGATTTAATTCACCTCTTTGGCATTATCTGTCCCCTTGTTTATATCTTTGAAAGGCAAAATCTCTCTCATACAATTGGAAATGTCAAGATGTAATTTGGTCTACATGTCCTTCAAAACACAAATATATGTATCGAGTTCAGATACCAGCTTGATTTCACTGCCCATTTTTAAATGTAGATAAAAATATATAGAACACACAGTAATGAGATATTTATTTTAACAGTAGGGTATTATAATACTTAATCTTTTATATCGTACCAGTAGAATGCATTATGTTGAGGAGAATTTTTAAGAACAAAAATAAATGGCCACATGCCATTGAACTTTGATGGAAGTTGTACACCACCAAGTATGTGGAGAACATCTGGTTTAATCATAAAATGATATGAAAATTATAGAAAAAGAAAAGAAAGTAGATTTATCCTGTTGAGGGGAATGGGTTCATATCATAGTTGTAGCAGTAGCTGAGCAAGAAGATTCTGGAAATATGGCAAGGAATTCCAAAACTGAAAACTTGCAGTGAAGCTAAAGAGCAGATCATCAGTGGATATAAGAAAAATGAGAATCATTAAGATCCAATCAATACTTTTCCCCAGATACATTTAACTCTGAGTGATGTTAGAGGGTCTGATCTAACCATGATTAAGTCCAGATTCAAACTAGCCAATTGCTCATTCTGGAAATTATAGTTGAAATACACCAAAGCTGACTCACCTTTATTATAGAATTGCTTATGATGTAATTTATTGAAGAAATTTACATCAACTTCAGAACCTACAAAATGAAATCACCCAATAAACAATATTAATGTTACAATCTATCTTCAATTCTGTTGAAGGAGAAAACTCTACAGGTACTTGTACATAATGTAGATTTTGTGTCTTGCCTACACACTACAAGCTCCAATTTCAACATTTTATTTGTGATACATAAACAGACTGCTACCTTTAATTATCAAAGGTGGAAAGGAAGAAGCAGAGCCAGAGATGATGAGAATTGAACTGTGAAACTAACCAAGGTCATTTGAACTTTCCCAGGGGGAAAAAATTAATTTTGTGGAGTATTCTAAACTGGCAAAGGCTATGTCATACGCAGTAGTTCCTGGCATTAGACTGGATATTATGCCAAAAAATAAAATGGAGGAGGTGCTAAGTTCAAGATCATGAGCTTTTATCACAAAAAAAAGAAAAAAGGAAAAAAAAGAAAAAAAGAAAAAGAAGCAAAGGTAACCAAGGAAACAAGCTACACTGAGTATATACCTAAAGTGTGTGAGTGTAGGTTTGCTTCAGCATTGGGATGGGGAAGAGAATATTAACGATCAGATATAAATATAGCAGTATTGCTGTTATTGTTATTCAGATCAAATGATCAGATTGGGTTATTTTTCCCATTTTATTCTAGCTTTTCCCTTCTTGAAAATATATCACCTTTCTTAAATGCATGCCCAGTGTCCTTTTAATATTCACTGATTTCCATCCATTCACTGTGCTGCTTTTCAATGGTATCTTGATATTTAATGATGGCTGCAAATCATTTGCCATGAGATAATACCATTTTGTATGCTGTGTGGTGATTTGTGGGCTGAACTGATTCATCTGTTCACTTTAATTTTCTGAACTGCAAAAAAGGGTGAATAAAATGACCAAGGGCTGGAAAGATTAAAATCCTTGAGAGCCCTTTGAAAGCCCTTTTAGCTAAAAATAAAGATGGGAAAAGAGAGAGCAGTATGAATCTATGTGCAGGGTAATAAAAAGAAAAGAACCTGCACAAGACCTTGGAGAAATTAGTGAAGGAGAAGGTAGGAGATGGAGAACTAACAGAATATCTATACACAGCACATAGCAAATTGTGGGGTTTTCTGTGAGACGTTTTGGTAACACATGCATAGTACACTGCTGTTTTCTCATTCAAAAGTTAATGTAGTAAAATATGTTTAGCTTCCCATGTCAATACTTTATTCAATTTAAAGTAACTGGAAGGGGTATTTTTTGCCTCTGCTTCTTTTAAAAACATAAAATTTCTTTTAGCCCCCTTTTTCTAAAGTTGATCTCTGCAAGGTGTACTTTTAAGTAGAGATGGACAACTTGGATTGTATTCAAAACTTTGAGTGCTGCAGAAGTTGTCAGCAATTAATAATTTTAATGTGGAAATGATCATATTAACTATGTGATTCTATGCAATTTATTTTAAAGGCAATTGAAATAAATTAAAGCCAGCTTTTGTCCTGGGTAATGCAGTTTTTAAAAGTGGGCCCTCAGCGCTCTAAACAAAAGCCAGCTCTGGCTAGAACCGATTTTGATAAAACTAAATATTTATGTATACAAAATTAGCACCAAATACAAACCTTGTATGAATTTTAAAAAGATTCATACTGTACATATTTACTAGTTATGAGATGGCTAAGTTGGGAAGTGTAGAATGCTGGAGATACCAATTCCCCTCTCATTGAATCCCTATCTGTCTTCATCCTCCTTCATACTTTGGAGTAATGACTTCGTAGTTCCTTCTAGTGCCACTTGTATTTCAAGTAATTTTTCACATTGTTCCCCTTCATTCCAAGATGCAACAAGGCTCTCATACTTTATTGCTGCTTTTCTGGTAATTAAAAGGTCAAATTGTTAAAATTGGAATAACTTCAATAATCATATCTCTTGGTTATGTTGTGATTCAGAAATTTACCTTTTCATTCCCTTTGCCCCCTTTGACAGATAAACCAGTTTCACAGAATGTAAGCATAAATATAAATGTAGTGTATGTGTATGTATGTATGTACATATGTAAGTAGATGTACACACCCGCACACACAATATATATATATTAAAATAAAAAAACATTCACTGCTGAAGAAGATAAATTACAAGGTTGCTTAATTCTCAGGCAACTTAGTTAAAATGAGAAAAGAGAAAATAATGCTCAGGGCAGACTACAAGATGGTGGTAGCCTACTATAACTAGATGCCTTTGCACTGAGTAGCTGTAAAATGATTGAAGATAAAGTTCCAAATATTATTATAAATCATTAGAAGATTCCACAGGAAAAAAAATATATCTTCATAAACATGTCTAGAATACAAATAAAGAGCAGAAATTAAACATTCGGTCCCCTAACACTTACAGAGAGGTAGACACAATGAGACTTAACACAACAGAGAAAACATTTATTTAGTTAATTTGTTTATGAGCTCCTGGGTTTGGAAATGACTCCTGGCAGTTTACATAATAAAAACATAGAAACTTAATAGAAAATATTTTAGGTCAGCAGATCAAGGCTTTCTTTTTGGGAAACTTAGTTTGGTAAGGCTTGCAACTCAGCTTTATCTTGTTTATCAGTTATGCAAGATAATTAGGTTGATTGTTTTCTGGTTCAGTTCTGGTTTATTTGATTGCTAAACATATGCTAAAATGGGCATTCACATTGAATATTATAGTGTATTGCTAAATTGTTTTCAAGAAGCTTCCTTTATCACATTTCTCCTTTGTCATTCTTCCATAGTAGAATCACAGTATGGCTCCTGGGAGATTACTTTAGAAACTGGGTATGTTCTGGCTTTTGTATTCTGAAACTTAAATACTCCCCTAGGAAGGAACAGAAGATTGGTGTACATATTTTGGACTTTGTGCCATTTAAGTTAAACAAGCACATAAGTTTGCTGGTTGTTATAAGAGATGAATGATGCCAAGCTTATTAGCTTATCCTTTAGTAAAAGCTCTTATTATGGAAAGTGGCTAATCTCAACGTTCCCTTTTGATTATATAGTTCTGTAAACTGTTATATTAAATAGGAAAGTTTATTTTCCTGAAATAACTGATTTGATATTTATCAATTGTCATGAGCATTAAACTTTAATATAAGTTAATGCATTGCTGTACACTGAAAACAGCAATTATGATTTCATCCTTTCTTCCCTTTGGGGAAAAACAATTTCCCCAAACTTATGTTCTCCAAGGACTAGATATCTAGAAGATACCATGGTGAAATTCATCTAGGACAACATCTATATCTTGATATTATAATATTGAGTGATTTAAATGATGGTCACTCAATAATCTAATACTTGTTCCAAGAGTTAGTCTGTTGTTGGTCCCATCAAGTAAACAATACTATTTAATGGGACCCAAGAGGCAGACTTTCTCTGTTGTTGGACTTGCCCTTTGGAACAGCATGTTCCCCGCCCAAAGTCCAAAGAGCCCCCACCTTGCTTGCCTTCAGGTGAACTTTAAAAATCTGTGTCCTCAGCCTGAAGCTGAGGTAGTTTGTTTGGTGCCTTCCAGTGGTGAATGTAGTACAGGTATCTTGTATTTTTTGGTAGCCCTTCATATGCTGGTTATATTCTATGTTTGGTTGTTTATTGTTTTATACTTTATTATGCTTTTAGTTTGTGAAGCTACCCAGAGTAGTTTGGAAGTTGGGTGGCCTAGATATGTGATAAATAAAATTGGTCAGAGTTTACTAACATACAGCAAATATAATTTAACAACAAGTCAACATGTAAATACTGTAGTGCATTGAATAGTCTTTCTCTTTACATCATGCATATAACATAATTCTTACATGCATTAAATGCAAACTGTATAATAATGGAAGCAAAAGTAGAAATGCTTTAGATAGATCTCTAATAAAATGCCTCTGGAGTCTGAAACCTGCTTAGTTCTACTGTTAATCTTTAATATTTTAAATGTTTGCATTTATTTTTTCTTCTTATGAAATAGACACTTAGGATTATCATGGATAGCATAAGTAGCCAAATAAAATTTTGAAATAAGTAAGTTGGCAATAGAGACAGTTAATTTCATGCTGGTATAATTTTCTGCTGCTTTAAGGATTGGTTGGTGGCACCGGGAAAAGTCTCTAAGTCTAGGACCCACAAAGCCTCTTGCATGGAATCTGTATTTGAGAAACTTATTTCCATTCCCATATAATGCTTTGCTTTTAAAATAATATATGATTCAGTGCACAGCCTCTAAATCATCAGGCACAGTCTAAAAATCATTGATAGGCATGTAATATATCTTGGCAGTTAACTTCCAACAGATGATGTATATTCCTTATTATGGGAATATGATAAACTCACAAACTATATCATGTAAAAATGACTACTGTTGGAAAATACGTTACAAATATAATTTCATCTTTTCTACACAGACCTCTTCAATGTAGGCAGTATTGTACCATCTGCATGTTTCAGAAGGGAGTAGCCATTCTGGTCTGTTACAGTAAACACACGAAAGAGAAGCATAGCATAAAGAAAAAAAATTGGGCTCTAGTCTGTCCATGTGCATGTTCCTCTTCCTCTTAACATTCTCTGAAAATGTTTGCTCCAATTTCAACACTGCAAAGGCCGTTGAAATAGCATTTATCAGTATTTAGAAACTGCTAGAGAAAAGCCAGCAATATGAGCTTTGAATTTGCTCCCTCTGCGTCCAACCTTTCCATAATTTGAAAGTCAACAGGGGAATTTTAAGCTGAATAAGACAGAAGTGATTGGTAACCATTATTATTCAAAAAAGGAAAGCTATAGCTGATTTACTTCCATTTAATCATGCCTCAGACATTAGAGGTTGGTTGAATGGAATCCCCTTTTAGTTGTTATGCTTTGGTGTTTGATTGGCCATTTCATATTTTAGGGTTTTACATTTATATATTGCACATATTGAAATGTTATATACTTGGGGTTTGTTCCTTTTTGGTGGGTATATTCTTTATTGAATCACATACTTTTGGTGGACAACCTTATAAATCTATTTAATAAAAATAAATAGTGTTAATAATAATGAAACTATAATAACATTTTTGTCTGTCTAGGGAAGCAGTTAAAAACTGGCTATAAGATTATTACTGCTGAAGCCTCTTGAGCCTCATCATCACTCTGTGTGAACTGAAACTTTACACAATATAATATAACAATATTTGTGGCTGTGCTTATCAAGAGAATGTTACTATTAGTAGTGGAATTCCCTTTTTGGAATCATGCTTACCATTTCTTGTTGTGGAACTTTTTTGTCTTTCTTTAGGTAAAAATCCAAGAGCCAAACATGTTTCCACAGCTGCCAGTTTATGAAAAGCTTTGAGGAGCGAATTGCTACATTAAGAAGAGCAGCTGATCAATCAATCAGAAGAGAGCTGGAAAGGACCTTGGAGGTTTTCTAGTCCAACTGCCTGCTCAAGCAGGAGACCCTATACCAGTGGTGGCTAACCTTTTTGGGCTCCTGTGCCAAAATTGTGCGGGTGCTTGCATGCTCACGCTCATGTGCCAGCACCCAGAAGGCAATGCGCATCCCCCACACCCCCTAGGCATGTGTGCACAATCCCACCCACCACCCCGTTACCTGCACTGTGCCTCCCAGCTGATTTTCGGCCTCCCAAAGGCTTGAGGAAGGCTTTTGTAGGCTTTGCAGGCTGAAAACTAGCCCTGTTTCGTCACTTCTGGTATTTTCAGAAAAGCAGGAGGTGACAAAACGGGCCTAGTTTTCGGTCTGCAAAGCCTGCAGAAGCCTTCTTCAAGCCTTTGGGAGGCTGAAAAAGGCCTCAAATCGTCCAAAAATCAGCTGTGAGGCGAGCGCATGTCCTGTGAGATAAGTTTGCCTGCAGCTCATGTGCCAGCACAAATGGGTCTGCGTGCCACCGTGGCATGCGTGCAATAGGTTTGCCATCACGGCCCTATACCATTGCAAATAGGTGGCTGTCCAGTCTTTTCTTAAAAACCTCCTATGATGAAGCCCTTATAACTTCTGAAGATGTAGGTGTAGTTAATTGTCCTCACTCTTAGGAAGTTTCTCCTTAATTCCAGGTTGCTTCTCTCCTTGATTAGTTTCCATCCATTTGTCTTGCCTTGACTTCCGGTGCTTTGGAAAATAAGTTGACCCCCTCTTCTTTGTGGCAGCCCCTCAAATACTGGAATTCTGCTATTATGTCACCCCTAGTCATTCTTTTCTTTGGACTGCCAATACCCAATTCCTGCAACCATTCTTCATATGTTTTTGTCTCCAGGCCTTTATTCATTAAAGCTGTCCCTTTTTCTTCTGTCATCAGTTTACCTCTATTGTGTTCCTCTTCCCTTTTTTGAGATCTGCAAGCCCCAAAATTTTCCTCATTCTGGAAGTGCTTGCCTGAACCATCAGACTATGATGGGAATGTATTCTATGCTATGCTGGCTGGAGAATTCTGGGAGTTGAACTCCACATATCTTAAAGATGCTAAGGTTGAGAAACACTGGTTTATGCTGTTCCTTGGGTTTAGACAAAAGATATTGGTTTTGGTTCCATAATCCCTGGTGTTATGGCATGCAGTGATTTGAGTTCAGCAGAAGACTTGGAGGCAGAAACTAGTTCTGTTCCATTCCTTAACTAGCAGTACCTGGTTAGTACATGGCTAAAATAATTTAACTTCACACCTTGCTTTCTTTTATAAGGTCTAAACTTTATATAAACCACAGAAAAGTTTCGAAGAGCTCTTAAAAACATGGTGAAAGACAACTGCTTTTTATTATGTAGAATGGGAGTAGCAATTAATAGAATAAAAAGCCAGAGTTGCCAGAACCAGTTTATAAGAGATTATTAAAGTATTCAGAGGAAGGAAGGAAAGCCAAATGAGAGGTCACAGATTGATCACTCAGATTGTTCTGTGATTCCTTCTTGTTTTTCCTTGATCTGCTCATCAGAATGCAGGGCAAATAAAGATGGACACAATTTCAGTTTAGAATGACTTAGAGAAATGGTATTGTTTCCTCCCCCTTTGATAAATCTCTATACAAATTATTGAGTAGAGCACAAAGCTGATACAAATTACCAACATTTAATGACAAGCATCCCGTTTGCCCTGTGATCAGAGACAATAAAGACAGAGTATCTCACAACAATTTCACATTCATCCAGTCCACTGTGGGATTTCTTAAACTGACAGAGGTTTCAGGAATTATTATTTCGCTGCGTTGCTTTCTCTTTCATATATTTTATTTCTTTGCTCAGAGCTGATATTCTTCTGAGGAACATTTTCCTCTTTCTTTTTTTTACCTAATTAAAAGATGAGTTTTAACCTAACTATCTTATAGACCTTTGGTTAGCTGTCAGTTACTGATTTTCCACAATAAGGGACTGCATCAGGTAATATGGCATGACAAATAAGCAATGAAGCCAAACAATGAGAATCGAGATTTAATGAGAGAGATTTGTTTTCTGAGTTTTCAGCCATCAAACAGAAAGGAAATGTATTTACTTCAGAAATGTCATCAAAACCCATAGAAAATGTTCTGCAAATACAGGTGAAACTCAAAAAATTAGAATATCGTGCAAAAGTTCATTTATTTCATTAATGCAACTTAAAAGGTGAACCTAATATATGAGATAGACTCATTACATGCAAAGCAAGATAGTTCAAGCCATGATGTGTCATCATTGAGATGATTATGGCTTACAGCTCATGAAAACCCCAAATCCACAATCTCAGAAAATTAGAATATTATGAAAAGGTTCAATATTCTAGGCTCAAAGTGTCCCACTCTAATCAGCTAATTAAGCCATAACACCTGAAAAGGGTTCCTGAGCCTTTAAAGGGTCTCTTAATCTGGTTCAGTAGGAAGCACAATCATGGGAAAGACTGCTGACCTGACAGTTGTGCAGAAAACCATCATTGACACCCTCCATAAGGAGGGAAAGCCTCAAAAGATAATTGCAAAAGAAGTTGCATGTTCCCAAAGTGCTGTATCAAAGTACATTAATAGAAAGTTATGTGGAAGGGAAAAGTGTGGAAGAAAAAGGTGCACAAGCAGCAGGGATGACCGCAGCCTGGAGAGGATTGTCAGGAAGTCAGTGCATCAAGAGCCACCACACACAGACGGATCCTGGACATGGGCTTCAAATATCGTCTTCCTCTTGTCAAGCCGCTCCTGAACAACAAACAATGTCAGAAGTGTCTTACCTGGGCTAAAGAAAAACAGAAGTGGTCTGTTGCTCAGTGGTCCAAAGTCCTCTTTTCTGTTGAGAGCAACTTTTGCATCTCATTTCGAAACCAAGGACCCAGAGTCTGGAGGAAGAATGGAGAGGCACACACTGCAAGATGCTTGAAGTCCAGTGTGAACTTTCCACAGTCTGTGTTGATTTGGGGAGCCATGTCATCTGCTGGTGTTGGTCCACTGTGCTTCATTAAGTCCAGGGTCAACACAGCCATCTACCAGGAGATTTTGGAGCACTTCATGCTTCCTTCCACAGACGAGCTTTGTGGGGATGCTGACTTCATTTTCCAGCAGGACTTGGCACCTGCCCACACTGCCAAAAGCACCAAAACCTGGTTCAATGCCCATGGGATTACTGTGCTTGATTGGCCAGCAAACTCGCCTGACCTGAACCCCATCAAGAATCTATGGAGCATTGCCAAGAGAAAGATGAGAGACAGGAGACTGAATAATGCAGAAGAGCTGAAGGTCGCTATTGAAGCATCCTAGTCTTCCATAACACCTCAGCAGTGCCACAGGCTGATAGCTTCCATGCCACGCTGCATTGAGGCAGTAATTGCTGAAAAAGGGGCCCAAACCAAGTACTGAATACATATGCATGCTTATACTTTTCAGAGGTCCGATATTGTTCTATGTACAATCCTTGTTTTATTGATTGCATGTAATATTCTAATTTTCTGAGATTGTGGATTTGGGGTTTTCATGAGCTGTAAGCCATAATCATCTCAATTATGACAAATCACGGCTTGAACTATCTTTTTGCATGGAGTAAGTCTATCTCATATATTAGTTTCACCTTTTAAGTTGCATTACTGAAATAAATGAACTTTTGCACGATATTCTAATTTTTCGAGTTTCATCTGTACTTGATATTCAGCACCATTTTAAAATATAGGTAGAATAATCACACCTATGGAGAAAGACAGCATTTTTACTTTCATTGATGTCAGGGAAATGAGGTATACCAACTCCAAAGTCAATCTCCATTTACCCCTTTATGGAAGGTACATCTAGGTTGCAAGTTCTGCATAGTAGCTTTGTGGTGTATAACATACATAAATATAATAACACGTATGTATTTGGTATTGTAATGTACTGATTGTGATGTGTCTTTACCTACAGATATCAGAATTGTGCAAGCCAAGGAATTTCACTCTAAGGAAGTAAAAATTGGTCATTGAAGAAGCAGAATAGGGAGAGTGTTAACACTTTTGAACTTTAGTGTTGTAGAAGATACCTGAGATTACCATGGACAGCCAAACAAACAATGTAATGTATTATTGAACAAGTCAACCCAGAGCTCTCACTCACAAACAACTGGGCTTAAATTAACTTACTTCAGACACTTTATGTGAAAACCAAGCTCTCTGGAAAAGGTTCTACTACTTTGAAAAGGGTAAGGAAAGAGCAATAAGGTGGGGCGGCACAGTTACATTGATGATGAGTATACTATTGGATGAGCCATCTGGTCTTGTGATTAAGGCATCAGACTAGAAATCAGGGTACCATTAGTTCTTTTCCTGTAAAAAACAATTTGATGCTTTCTTCTTAGTGTGGAGGATAGTGCCTATGCAGTGGGAGGCAATGTGATGGACTACAGTGAAGTGGCAGTTTCCTAGGAAGAAGGGAACATATTCTGAGGTGGGGGAGGAAGACAAAAGACAACACAGCCCAGAACTGGATAGGAGACAGAAGAAGAAAATACCATAGCAACTCCCTATATCTGTTAGGGTGACAGTGATAAAGGTTTAGTCCGTCAAGTTTCTGTCTATTGAATGTAAACAATAAAAATGAAGGCAATAGAAAAACCACTTCTGAAAAACCTTGCCAAGAAAACTGTGGGAACATCTCCAGGCAGTCTCTGATAATCAGACACAATTGGGAAAAAAATAAACTAACTAACAAACAAATAAACCCATCATTGGGAGACCTGAGAGAAGAGATTAGGGATAGATATATCATGGAAAAAAATACATTTGTGTGAACCCTAGGGTAAAAAACAATTTGATGCTATCTAATCAATCAATTATCAATTTATTTTTTATATGTAAAATAGTATATTAATCTGGACCAGTGTTTCTCAACCTCGGCAACTTTAAGATGTGACCTAAACTCCCAGAATTCCCTAGATAGAATGGTGGGAGCTGAAGTCCAAACATCTTGAAGTTGCTAAGGTTGATAAATACTGGTCTAGGTCCTTTTTTGATTTTGTGTGGAGAAAGAAATAAGGGATAAAAGGAAAAAGGACTATTGAGGTTTGGATCAAATGTAGAATCAAACAAACTCATGCTTTCATAATGCTGCAGAAAAGGAGCAAGGTTTACTGAAAAAGCAGAACCTGTATAAACCAGAATGAAACAGGTTTTTAATTAGAGGATGTTTCTTGGAACTATGGCTTCCTATGGATCTTATAGTCTTGCCATGATCTAAAACAAAGGTGCTACTTTGAAGTCTTAAGGAGTAGAGCTAATGCATCTTTAATTCCTCACAATTAAAATGACATGCACCTTTGTTTACAGTATGCTTATCTGTCCATAGAAAAATGCAGAACATTTTAGAACTCATTAAAATTTATACCATTAACAGATTAAGAATCTGCATTGTTGTTGCTTAAACATATTTAATCATGACTGATGTGATGGTATTAGTTTTCTTACATGCTATATATCTGTAATGAGTTAATGTTGTGAAAGAGAAAAACAGGTTTGTTTTAAAAAACCATGTAAAGTAGAATTTGATCAAGCTTAACTAATTTTTTAAGTTGGCATTAATTTTGATTAACTTTGTTATGTATCAATGGCAATCAATATATGTAAACTGCCACTGTCATTTATGTAGCCCTATTAATTTATTTTTATGCTACATAACTTATAAATATTTTATTTATAATTTTATTAACATGAATATTGTTGAGATTTTTTGAGTTGAAAGTTTTGATTGACCTAGTAGCCCATTAGGCTCTTTGATTCCAAGAATGGAATATTTGGGATGGTCAATCTATTGATTCTGAATCTGGATGTGAGAAAACCAATTATTGCATACTGTAGGTAATGTGATCAAAGAAATGAATTAAGATTTGATCTTTCATCAGTATGTCAGTTTTAATTGGTAAGCTCTTGGACGCAATCAATAGCTAATAACAATTCAAAGAACTAGTGGCCAGCAAAATCTCAGAATGACTTCTGCAGCATAATAGTCAATCACATCACAAGATCTCATGCCTACTTCACGTAAGATATAAAAAGCCAATACTAACAAAGAAAAGCCAGAAAACGAGCTGCAGCGTTTCTTCTAAAGCTGGGTTCTAACCTCTTCCCTCAAGATGGAGAGGCAAGTCATTCTGTTCTTTGAACTTTTTCACTGAAAGCAAAACTCTTCCACTCAGAAATTCTTTTCTTTTTTAACTTTCCTAACTAAAAAACGCACTTTGGTATTTCCGCCTGAACCTGAAAATTTTCTGTGTTCTAGTGGTAGATGTGCTATTCTCATATATGGTTAAGTATTTATTTATCTGCTTTCAATCTCACCTTTTGTAAAGCAGCTGAATGGCCATGCAAATTGCCCCATTTTACATGCACCAAAAGTATCCCTATGAGGTGAGGTTGTGCTGAGAGACAGAGCAAGAGAGAGAAAGACTGGCACCAAGTCACCCACTGAATTTCTGTAGCTGAGTGCAGACTAGAATCTGGGTCTCTTTCTGCTCCTAGCTATGCATCCTAATACACATCAAGGGCAGTTACTTTATTTATTTATTTATTTATTTGATTTGCCAATTGTTTACAAGATAATAAGTATAAGTGTATACATAGTTGTGAATACATGAAATGGGTACATATAAGAAAAATAAAAGAAGAATAAGAGAAACAATAGGACAGGGACGGTAGGCACGTTGGTGCACTTATGCACGCCCCCTACAGACCTCTTAGGAAAGGGGTGAGGTCAATAGTAGACAGTCTAAGGTTAAAGTTTTTGGGGTTTGGGGAAGAAACTACAGAGTCGGGTAGAGTATTCCAGACATTGACCACTCTTTGCTGAAGTCGTATTTCCTGCAATCAAGTTTGGTGCGGTTTACTTTGAGTTTGTATCTATTGTGTGCTCTTGTGTTGTTATGGTTGAAGCTGAAGTATTCATTGACAGGTAGGACATTGCAATGTATGATTTTATATACCATGCTTAAATCAGACCGAAGACGGCGTAATTCAAGGTTTTCTAGTTCTAGAATTTCAAGTCTGGTGGCATAAGGTATTCTACAACAAGTAGAGGAGTGGAGAACTCTTCTTGTGAAATATTTCTGGACTTTCTCAATTGTGCTAATATCAGATACGTAATGTGGGTTCCAGACTGATGAACTGTATTCGAGTATTGGTCTAGCAAATGTTTTGTATGCTCTGGTTAGTAGTGTGATATTACCAGAGAAAAAGCTACGTAGGATTAGGTTAACAACTCTTAATGCCTTTTTGGCTATGTAGTTGCAGTGGGCTCTAGCACTTAGATCATTAGAGGTGAGTATTCCAAGGTCCTTTACAGAGCTTGGGTCATCAACAAGATCTTGACTATTCAGCTTGTATTTTATTTTCTGATTTTTTTTTGCCAATATGTAAGACAGAGCATTTATTTGTTGAGATTTGAAGTTGCCATTTGTTTGACCATTCTGATACATAGTCAAGATCTTTTTGTAGGGTAGCAGTATTGTCTGTGGTATTGAACAGCTTTACATCATCAGCGAAAAGAACGCAATTGCTCTTAATATGATCACAGAGGTCATTTATGTAGAGTATGAAGAGAGTTGGTCCTAGAACACTGCCTTGGGGGACACCACTATTGACAGGTACAGAATTTGATAGGACGCTCCCAATTTTGACCATTTGTTGTCTGTTTGCCAGGAATGCTTCTATCCAGTTATTCAGTTGTCCAGAGATACCATAGGATTTTATTTTTAGGAGTAGTTTGTCGTGTACCACTGAATCAAAGGCTTTACAGAAGTCTATGTAGATTGCGTCTATTGCTTTGCCCTGGTCGAGTTGTGTCGTCCATATGTTTTTGCAGTGTAAGAGTTGTAGATTACAGGATAGTTTTTTTCTGAAACCAAATTGTTTATTGGAGAGTAGGTTGTTTGTCTTTAAGTGGAGGATGATGGATTGGTTAATAATTGATTCCATGACTTTACAGGTGACGCAGCATAAGGAGATTGGTCTGTAATTTTCAACTAGGCTTGGGTCTCCCTTTTTGAAGATGGGGATGACTGTGGCTTGTGACCATAGGTTAGGCAAGGAGCTGGTCCTGAAATTAAATGAAATTAAATGAAATTAAACTTAAATGATGGGCTGATCTTTCATTAATAGCTGTCTGCTAAATATTCAGGCGAGAACTCCAAATATCAGAAGATGTTCTAATATCAGTTATAATGACAAGCTCCTTTGAAAAGATGTCAAACAACCATCAGTATAGTAACAGACAGTTAAGAACCTATACCAGTAAGGATTTGTCAATCAGTAGACACTATCAGCTCAGTGAGAGATACATGGGACAGGGTCGTTGCGAGAATCCGAGAGAGCACAAAAGAAATAAAAGAAGTGACAAAATCAGGGTGGTGTTTTGTGGACAAGCAGACTGGTGATGGAATGAAGATGTCCAATGTACAGTGAAATCTAAGAAAGCTGCCTTCAAAGACTGGTTATGATCGAAGACCAATACAGACCAAGCCTGTTACCACCAGTTTAAGTCTGCTGCCAAATTAACCATCAGAACTGCAAAATGTGAACACTTTTACAATCTTTATAAATGCCTAGACTGACATGAAAGTGCTAACAAGGTGTACAAGTTGACAAGATGCAATTTACCACACTACAAAACATTGGCCACACCATGCATGTCAAGGATGAACAAGGAAAACTTCTACAAAAACAGAGAGACATTCTCAAAGATTGGTGTGATCACTTTGATAGAACATGTAATAAGAAGTCAATCCTGTAGCCAACCCAGTCCAGGGTGTTGTTGTGGTTTGCCGGCAGCAGGTGCAGAAGGCAATGGAATCGGACCATGGGAAAGAAAGGGGACCAGTCAGGGAGTCTGGAGAGTACTTGGACAAGGTTCCTGCATCTGATGCAGGGATGGGGCCGGGACCATCTGGGAATGGGGTGCTGCCTTCAGAGCCTTCAAAGTCTGGCAGCAGTGAAGCAGGGGACCCAGGGGAGCCTGTTCCCAGTGCTTGTGTGTGCAGAGCTGCTAGAAGGTGAAAGCTGCTGAAACAAAAGGGACAACTTAGGAGTAAGGCTGGGAGGTGATTGCCCCTCCCTTAAGGGATAAAAGTCAGGCCCAAATGACAAAACCTTTGCAGGAAGCAAAGTAGTTCGATCAGTTCCGAGTCATCCTTGAAGCTCTGTGTACTTTGGTTGTTTTTTTCTTGTACTTTGGTTGGTTTCTTTTATAGTTAATTGGATACTTCTGTTTTTGGCAGCATTCCACAGAACCGAAAGGTGTGTGCTTATCTTGGGGGACTTATAATACTGCCCATGCCAATTACCAACTAATCTGCCCCCCTTGCCACACAAAGAAAATCTTGAATGTGTGATTCAATCACTGATTCCCTTCTGCAGAGAATAATCACCATCTCATCAAACCAGTGAGGATTTGTAAAAGGTCACGGAATGATGGATGCAATCAGTGTTGCCCAGCTACTGACAGTGAGGGACAGGGAGAAGAACAAAACAGTCCTAATGGCCTTTCTAGATCAAGAGAAGGCATTTGACTGGATCCTGCATGAACTCATTTGGTACTCACTCTACTTTCATGGTGTCCCAGAGGCCTATGTCCATTGGGTACAACTCTTCTACAACCCACCTATCTGCTGTGCCATCACTGAATCATTTTGTGTCCAAGTGGGTGTCCACCAAGGAAATACCCTGTTGCCAATCCTGTTCATTCTGTGCATGGACACAGTGACTGCGGACCTGCAAATGCCACACCCATGGACCTTGCTCTATGCCAATAATGTTATGCTGACTTGTGATGGAGTTGAGATAGAATCTAGAGACTGGTCAATCAATGGAAGACATGGCTCAATAAATTTGGACTGCAACTTAATTTGGTGAAATATAAATATCTGGAATGCGATGTCCAGACAGATGGTATGATCATAGTTGATGGCACTTGGCTTGTAAAGGTCTCTGATTTTTATTCCCTCATATCCTGCATAACAACTGATGGTGACAGACTTCTGGATGCTGGGGCACAAGTCAATGCTGCCTGGTTGAAGTGGTGCCAGGTCACTGGTGTCCTTCGTTACTGAAAGAGCCTACTGTGCCTTAAATCAAAGATTTATCACATGATTGTCTACCCAATGGCACTCTATGGGACAGAATGCTGACCAACAACCAAAAGACATGAACAAACATTGTTCACAATGGAAATGCAAATGATCAGATAGTCTCTGGGGATTATACAACTAGAACACATTTCAAATAAAGCTATCCAGAAGGCCTTCAAAGTTGCCCCAATTCCAGACAAAAAGAGAGAGAAGCAAGGCTGTGGTGGTATGGATGTGGTCAGGGCTGGTGTGGACGCCATCATAAAGTAGGTACTTGCACTCAACTGAGATGGCTGACGGCCCCAGAATGCTTGATACCTGCTTGAAGACATGTGAACTGTAGGAATATGCCCTGCTGATGTTGCAGACCGAATGAAGTGGGAGGCAAAATTCACAACTGCAGACCCCATGATATGACAGGATATAACACAAAGTACAAGATTTGTCAGTGCTATTGATCACTTTGCAAAGAGTATATTATTGGAAAGAAAATATATTTGGTATACCTTGGACATGTGTGTGTGTGTGTGTGTGTGTGTGTGTGTGTGTGTGTGTGTGTACACACACACATATATGCAAATATATGCAAAAATGCTGGTTTTCAGTACTGCTTATGACTCTCAAATGGTTGCCAGTTCAGAGGTAGGACCAGTGACTATTAGTTACTGAACGCATACATGAATTATAAAACTACATCCTTCCATAAAACACTATTGTTCCTCTGCAAATGCCTTCCCCAAGCCTCACTCAGTTCCCTGCAGAAGGTTTGCCATTTGAGTGGTGCTGCAGATGAGCCAGAAGAGCATTGTCTCAGCTATTCAGGGAAGACAAAGGTATCTAAACACAGTAGCACAAAGCTGGTAGTAAGTGGTACCAACATCCAGTGTGGAAGATACTGTGTAATCATGTTCCTCCTCCAGCACTGAAAAATATCACTACACTTTCCTTTTTAATAAGTGTGGTTGCAAAGAGCTGATCCAATTTCTGTGCATTTCCCTTTTTCTGATAATGGCCATTTTCTACCTTTTATTATCTAACAGTTCTGAAACTGCAGAGGCGGTTTTCTGATGTATTTAAAGAGGGTTTTTTTATTACAAATGTTTCATTTTTCAACCATTTGCTCTACAAATTACTTCATGGCCTGCTTAATTGTAGATTTACATTTAATTGGCAGTTTATGCTTCTTTTTCTGTGTTCTTCATTTCATTACAAGAGGCTTCCACACTATAAAAAAATGCATTTATTTTTATAGCATTCCCAACTGTGCAATTTAACCATGTCAGCAGCTTTAGGGAGCTGTATTTACAGCTTCTCTTAGTGCTGAAAAGAGGAACTTTTTACTCAACTTTTCTTTTCAGACTGTCTGGTATGCACCTCAAGAGAAGACTTCAAATAGGATCCCATGTTTTGCTGCAGCTGGTCTTCCATGATTATGGACAGCAGCAGGCTCATATACAGCTTAGTGCTTCAAGCCATTCCCTCCACAATTTTGCCTGGAGTCATTTTGCTACCCACCAAAACAAATGTAACAATGTGGCAGTGATGATGCCATAAGAGTCATTCCAGCAAGAAAATGCATGGGCTGCTGCCTCAATCCCTACATATTTGATTGGGAATTTCCCAATTGTGCCACTTAGATCAGACTAGGCTTACTGTTAGCCAATATGAGACAACCATTTCAGTAAAAACAACTAAAAGTCATCAGCAAAAACATGAAGGAGAACAGAGCTATGGACCATACGTCCAGTTTTATCTTCTTCTCTCCACTCCTAAGCTTGTTACTTGATTTCAGATGCTATATAGAATGTAGTCCATCATTAATGGAGAAGATGTAGTCAATTACTAGTTCAACCAGCTTCTATACATGGAATAGGAAAGGGTTACAATCCCTCTTTTCCCTTCAGATATTAAAAAGAAATGTCTTTGGACTAACTCAGTGTCTGAGTAAAAGGAGACAAACTAGTCAAGTTAAACAAGGTCAGGAAAATTGGAATAACTGAAGATTTTAGGGGGAATATGTCCTGATTTACGCTTATCTAAGCAACCAAATTTATAGTTAAGGAATAAAGTAAAGACATTCTCAAATCCAGTTCTATTTTTACAGCTTAAGTACCCCCTTGGAGTCCCAAAGGTACCTTTTTCAAAAGACAACTGGACTTCCTTGGGTTTTTTTTCCTTTTAAAACTTTTCACCTCATCCAAGAAGCTTCTTCACTTAGCTTTTTGAACGAGAAGCAAAACGTTTTCAAATAAAAAAAGTAAGAAAGTCCACTTGCCTTTTGGAAAATGCACTTTTGGGACAACCATGACCAGGATGATTGAGAATCTCTATAAATATTTATCCCTTGGAGATTAACATTACTAAGTAGGATGGCCCTGCTTAGCTTCTGAGCCAAATGAAGTCAGGTAAGTGCTGTCACCTACTGAGAAAGGTAAGGAATCCAGTCTATAAATACCAAACACACAGCAGAACAGTTCATGATTTATTGCTGAATTCCATTGGAAGCATTGAATAAAGCCCCTAACACAAAAGTAAGAAGCAGAGCAATCCAAGTGCCCAGATTTCAATAAATCAAGAGAAAGTCAGAAATATGGTATGTCTTCAGTAAAAATTGTATCTTTTTAAATATCTCCTGTAACATTTCAAATAATAAATAGTATCACAAAGTACAAAATATTTGGCAGTGCTCAATCTTTGTTGAACTGCTTTTTGGAATCCTTTCTAAAATTAATCAAGAACCAGAAGATGATTATTTGGGTATAAAGAAAACAGGATCTTTATGTTCTGCCTGGATTGCTGTTTTATGCAAATTTATACATACAAGAAACTGGATCTATTTGGATTCTGAGCTGGCAAGTTAACACACGTATCAAAGATGCAGGCATCCCAATACATTCTAACTCAAACCAATATATTCTATTGATATCCAAAGTACTATTGTCAACATGGGATAGTTTATTGCTCAATTCTGGTAATGATAATAGAACAATCCAATAAATCGAGGTCAGTGGTGGACTGTACTCAAAAGCATAGTATGAAAACTAAGGTAGTCAAAGAGACCAATTAAAGCTGAGGTCAGGGCACAGTATACTGTAAGATTCCAAAAAGAAGCAAGGGTTTGAGTAACAGGCATGGTTTGGGTAGCATTTGATTCTATTGTTGAATAAAGTTGAGCTGAACATACTGATTTAAGACCAATATAGTTTTGATAATTACTAGATCTTAATTCAAGGTACTGTGCCCAACCAGGACTCAGAATGTACTTTCAGTTTTTCTTTCCTCTCCAAACAAACAATTCGCTATGGGTCTCTCCCCAGAACCTCTCAGTTAACACATAAATCAGGAATACCCCTCAGTTTAACTGCCTGGGCCTATTAGTCAACTTTCACTCCAATATGATTAATAAATCCCAGGGAAACCACTCCCAGGTTTTGGTCCCCAAATATCATAGAGTGGTGTAGGGTTTCCTGCTTAGATAGTGGAGGTTGGACTAGATGACCTACAAGGTCCCTTCCAAATATGTTAATCTGTTAAAGTGCCTCTTAATCTGTCACATCAGTCTGTATTTATTATTGGCTATCATTACCCACTCTACTCCCAGAATATCATTGTGATACCTCTGCCAAATTGGGCTCCAAAACACCATGTATTGTATTGTATTGTATTGTGTCGTGTTGTGCACTGTATTGCTTTTATTTTTCACATTTATGAACCACCCATCTCCCTCAAAGATATTTTATAGTATTATTATATTTATAATTAAATTATATATTCTGCTTGCTCAGCCCATCCCATAAACATTAAAGTTACATACTTCTAAATTGTTGTTTGAATAACCTATGTGCCTTAGGTTTAAGTATCAGATTATGTTTGACTCTGTCTTCTTCCTTTACTTAACTGAATAAGTGATTACAAAATTGGATATTTACCCTTTAGTATGTTATTACAAAGCTCAGTCAGCATCCTAATTGAAAGAGGGAAAAGGGGAGAGGAGGAAAGAGGGAAAGGAGTCTCTAAAGATGTTTCTATGGTGGAAGGGCTCATCTATTGTCACCTCCCACTCATTTGTTTTTCACTCTTTTCTTTAAATGATAAGTAAATGATTCTTGCTTTCTTCTTTCAAATTTCATCTTTTTCTACTTGTGAAGAATGGCTACATTTTTTACTTCCATTTGGGATGACTAATTACTTGTTAGAGGGAGACATAGTGAGTCATCTCCAAGCCAGACATGACAGGTTGCCACAAACACCCAAATTCTCTTAACCCAGTGAACTAGTCTAGCAGAGCTGGAGATAGCATCTGTGTCAAGGCTTTTTGCTTAGGCTTGCCTTTAAAAAAATATTCAGAGCAACAGCTTGGATACTGCAAGGTTGAGGTATGGATTCATAGCCAGGACAGTATTTTGACTAAGCCTTATACCTCAAACTAACAGCTAATCCAGAGTAAATGTAAACCCACTTATTGCCTTCTCTGAATCATATCTGCTTCCTTACTGGAGCAAAGAGGAGATTCTGCTTCTGAGGGCTGCCTGTCTCTTTGTGTCCCTCCCCCCCACTTATTAAATTGCTGCTTTTGATCTCTTGATGTTCTCTATCAAATACCTGAGCAGAAAAATCCACTGGATATTTTTTGCTGATTTGTGGAGGGAAAAGACAATCTCTCTAAAATTGATCAAGGACAGTATGCTCCGCCCAACAGTGTACCAACTATTGCTTAAGCTTTTCAGTGAGAAGAGTATTATAATGTCATCTTCTGAAAACTGAACTATGATGTAACTAAAAACAGAGCAATCACTTAAACTCTTGATCCATCTCTAAATAAATATACAAATATTGTTCTCCATGATGAAAATACTTCCAAAATTATCTTCTAATTTCTTTTCTATCAAGATGAATGAAAATTAGTAAGAAGAATGCAGGAGAATTTTTCAGCCTGTTTTTACCCCATCCCCAGGAATTCATGATGGGGAATACTGTAATCCCTCCTACTAATTTTATTTTGCAAGTACTTTATGAGCTAATGACTAGTCCCATGTCATCTTTTGAGTTTCACTGTTAAACTGAAATTTAAATCAGAGTCACATTTCTTCTATTTCAAACACTAGTCACTACACCATAACTTTGTAGATACCAGTTCTGGAGAAGGCATTATGAATGTTACTCATCATTGGATTTATGTTTTATGGTTTCTTCCTTATTTCATAAGTATTGATGAAATAGAAAGGAGTTTTGAAACACCTGTGCATGAAAGAAAGTGATGTCACCGAAGGAAGATTCACTTCCATCCATCTCCAGAACAAGCTGCATTGCTTCACTGAAGGCAGGCTCAAAGGCCAATTAGCTAGAAAGATGCTGGAGTAGTATTGATGTGCTCTGTTAATTTTAATTAAATTTATCACACTCACAAGCAGGCATGCACACACAAACCCAACACTCCTTCCCATATATTTCAACAAAAGCAGGTGGAGGAGAGTGAGAAAGGAGGAAATAACAAGCCATTACTAGATATAATGGCTTCCCACAAATGTCCATACACAGTGCCAAATACCAGATGCTCATTAGAGTTTGTCTAATTAGGCATAAGGAGGGCAAACTATTGGAGCATAGATTCAGGTCTTTTCAATGACCCCATTAGAGAATTGGACTTCGTAAAACTTTGTTAGCAGTTTTCTAAGAAGCAAAGATTAGCAATTTATTGTTTATGTATCCAGGATACATTATAGTAGTTTGGAGGAAAAATAATAATAGGATTGATAATTATTGTGTACTTATTAAGAAATAAGTGTGTTCACATTTTTGTGATACCAAAATACCTGGAGGGTAAGGAGACTTGGGCTGGAAATACAAGTGGTACGCCATCCTACTTCTCCCCTCTCTGTATCAAAATAGATTATATGTTTTCAGTTATGTGGCTGGATTCAGGCTTAGCCATATTTTGAACAGGCACATTGAAGTAATTGATAAAGGTGATCTGATTTCAGTGAATCTGTTCTAAATACTGTATGAATTTGAACCTAGCACTTGGTTGTATATATCCATAACATCACAAAGTGCAGCTTGCACTATCATTGAAAAGTAAGAGCATGATGAAGAATAAGTTATTGCCCTTCCTGCCTTTTGAGACCTTGGTGCCTTTTAGCTTCTTCCTGCTTTGTTTCTCAGAAGTGAGAGCCTATTTCTTCCTATAAGATTTAGAGTGTGGGTTGGAAATTCAGTGGGAATGGCTTTCCTGTCATTATATAGTACCAGGCCAAGTTCTATAGTACCAGACTTGATAAATCAAGATACCTTCAAATTTACTTAGAAAATAAACAGTGACTAGTGCAGAGACCACACCATTGGTATTATCTGCTTCCTGAGCTGGGACCCAGTGAAAATGCATTCTCAATCAGTTGCAGTTTCCATAAGCCGTGGTCATCACCAGATGGTAGATGGTAATGCAGATACTGACTCCTAGCCTTGTGGTACTATGGCATTACTGAATCAAGGTTTTTATTTAATGTTTTTAATAAGACAAGGAAAAAATATATGGTTACCATTGGGAAATCTGAGCACTGAAGTCCACACATCTTAAAATTGTCAATAGCAATAGCACTTAGATTTATACACTGCTTCAAAATGCTTTACAGCATTATGTAAATAAAAGAGATTTACAGAGTCAGCATATTGTCTCCAACTATCTGGGTCCTCATCTAGGACCTCAGAAAGATGGAAGGCTGAGTCAACCTTGAGCCAGTCAGGATCGAACTCCTGGCTGTAGGCAAAGTTAGTCTGCAATATTGCTTTCTAACCACTGGGCTATCATGGCCAATGTTGAGGAACACCGATCTAGAGACTACCTAGAAAACCAAGTAGAAGTATGCAGGGTATTAACACAAATTCATCTATTACTTTCAAATGTTATTAGTATTTCTTACTTTCTTTTGCCAAGTTGTCTGTGAAGAGAATTGGGATAAGGGAAGACATCCAACCAATTTTGCAAAGATCCTTTTATCTTTTATACCTTACAAATATGAAATAAAACCTTTTTTAATGTACTAGTTTCATAAACAACATCTGAAATTTCTTCCCTGTGGCACATAGAGCTTTGGAAAGATTTGCAGCTTCTGTGATTTTATATAGAAGCATCAGCAGTTTCAAAGATGTGTTGCCTTTGTCGAGCTGTTTGATGCAATGTCACCTTTCAAATGTTGAAGATATCGGAAATGTTTCTAATAAATCTGGAAAACAAAGCTGGAAATAAAGATCATTCATTCATTCATTCATTTATTATTGTTAGATTTATATCTTCGCTTACCTCCAGGTGCAGAAAGCAATGCTTGTAATACTCTCACCTTCATTTATTATGCAATGAACTTCCATTCTTGAGGGTGGATTTAAACCTGATTTTCTACAATGTTAGTCCAATAACATAATTATTACACTACTTGAGTTTCAGTGTTGGTGTTATTTAAGCCTTCCCTTGACTGGAAGTTGGACTAAAAGGCTTGAAAAATCCATGCCAACCCTAGGATACTATTATTTTATGCTCACCTTTCTGCTTTGTCTACGCCTGAATTTCATCCTTCTCTACTCCCTCCTTCTCTATATATAATTTTTTTCGGCACATTCCTAGAATGCAATGATTAACTCAAAAATAAGAGTGCTCATTTATATGTTAGTTTATAAGGAGTTTTACTTTCCTTTAAAGATGATACACTACACTGGTGGCTGGGTGGAACTTCTTGATCATTATACTGGGAAGAGACTGGACTTCTATTTGAAAGTCCTGCCACTGTGCTTGATGAAAGATTTCTTAGACAGTTATAGCATAACAATAATATAATGAAAATAGCTTTAAATAATATTCAGAGTTCAAGATTCATAATTAGCTTGGCTGATATGCTTTTGACCAATAAGTTGGTTGGCATGGTTTCAGATAAAATTGTGTGGGTGAAGGACAGGACAGGAGATGGTACAATTACAGTGGATGAGTTATCCTACACTATGAAGTTTGTCTCCTTTGACACAGACTCTTGGAGAGAAATATGACATCACAGGTTTCTTATTGGGTCATCTCAAGATGACAACACTTCAAAGTTGCTCAGAAACAAGAGATTGTGGAGGCTGATCATTTGTGTGAAGGCCAAGCTATGATCTTTTTTCCCCCCTTCTGGTTTGAAACAACTCTTAAGTACAATAATTTTGCAGGTTGTGAAGTAATCACTATAGCAACACCAAGCATGCAACTCTGATGGAGAAGAAAAAGACAAAAGTGTATGTGTCTGTTTAAAAATGAGGTGTGGTAAAGTAACCAGTTTTAGATGTATATATACAGGTTACCATGAGCTAATTTACTTTTAATGAATGGTGATTTATACTATTATCCAGGTTTGTGTATGTATGGCTTGTAACTATTTTAAATAAATATTTGTCCATGTAATTATTGTGATAGATAAGTGAAACACAAACAGTCTTTCTCTAGAAATGAACAAAAGCTCAATAACTATTTTTCTAATCTTGATTTCATCCATTTTTCAACATGGTGCAGGTTTTTTTTCAAAATGTCTTCATCCTTTTCATATACCTTCTTTTGGTTAAAATTTTCCACAGTGTAAAGGATTTGTGTGTTTTTCCCGTAAAGATGCATTTTTGTATATATGGTTTCTCAGTGTGTATGTTTGTGTGTATATAAATAATTAGAGGAAAGGCAATTGTAATCTGTATTATCAAATTCAGAAAAAATGTGGCTATTTGCAATTAATGACATTCAGATTAAAGTATGGATTCATGGAGCATAAAATGGGTAAATTTGCATTAAAAGCAAATTCTGATTTTTGCCTGTCTTTTTATGATTCTGCATAAAAAGTAGCTACTCATACACAGACTCATATAAGAACTTAGTAAAATACTGAGCTTTTTAAAATAGCTGTGCTGAATCTTGCCCCTGGTTTTGTGAATGTTTGCTTGATCTGAAGAAGCATTGTTCTTTTGCCTCTTTTACAAGAACTTGGAAAATGTCTTGTAAAAATGCCCAGTTTGGAGTAGAAGACTAATCCTTACTTTATTAAATGTATGAAGGTTATTCAGGAACCAAACTAACTTCTTCCATCTCTTCTGGAGTTGTACCAATAGCATTTGCCCTGAATAAAAGCTGGAACAGCCAAGCTCATGAGAATGATCTCATTATCAAGTAGTGGCATAATGACTCAAGTGACAAATAAAATGTAACAGTTGAAGGCTGGATTCTCTAAGAATAAGCATCAGGAATACATACTGAATTTGTTTTGTTTTCCAAGGGCTAATGTGTGTTGAGTTTGCTACCTCCTTTACATAGCAGCTTTGGGTAATTACGTGGTTACTTCTGTGTTTAATTCCAATCAAGTTTCCTTACCTGGAGTTTGGCCTTTAAGTCCTTATATTCTGTCCCAACTTCCCTAATTGTACAGCACTGTATGATGGCTTTGACTTCTGAACTAGATCAGGTGTGTGTGTTATCAGATGTACGATGCAAACAGTGTACATTTTGAAGTTGTGATATGATTGATGCAAGTGACATAATTTGCATTGTTTGCATCACCATCTGGTCACATTGGGACTTTTGGTAGATGCCTATAGATAAATTTCAGTTATCCTTCCTGCTTTTCATTGGTTGTAGGTGCATCTTGTGTTTCTGACCAGGCTTGTAAATTTCATTGTTTAGTTACTCCTGTAAAGGACAGGTACAGAACCTTTTTCAGAAGCACTGCAGAAAAAAGAAGCTATATGTGCCTATCGTATATTCACTTAACTGCCTCTGTTGCCTCTGCTTTTTAAAAGTGCTTTTAAAACACTTCTGTAGTATTACAGTGTTATTTTAGTATTTTAAGGACAGTTAATCAGAGGAGCTAGACAGAGGAGCCAGACAAAAAGTGTCTCTCCAATAGGCAATATGGTGAGATATATTTTACAGAAACCTATACAGGATAGTTCATTGCTTGGTCAACAAGGATCAAACTAAGTGTTGGATTTCCTGGACATCTGGTGACAAATGGGCTGTAGGACTGTTGGCTGAGCAACTGGGGCAGCATCTGGAGACTACTAGAAGAAAAACTGCTTACCCCTCTCAAATGTACACTGACTGAAAACAAAGATATAATGATTTGTTCTTACAAATCAACATCTGCCTATCCCAGATTTTTGGAAAGGAGTTGGTAAGTGGATAAAAAATCAAATCCATTTAGGACACAAACAAAAATACATTTCTTTCAGTGGTGGTATTCAATTTTTTTTACTACAGTTTCTGTGGGCATGGATTGGTGGGCGTGGTGTGGCTTGGTGGGTGTGGCTTGGTGGGCATGGCAGGGGAAGGATACTGCAAAATCTCCATTTCCACCCCACTCCAGGGGAAGGTTACTGTAAAATCCCCATTCCCTCCCCACCCCACTAACCTGCTTTCCAGCTCCATTCTCCTGTGCAGGACAAAAAAGAAGATCCAGCTGATCAGCGGGGACTCCGATCATCTAGGACTTGGGAGGCAGCAAATAGATAGGGGTGGAGCCAACCAGAGGTGGTATTTACCAGTTCTCCAAACTACTCAAAATTTCTGCTACCGGTTTTCCAGAACCTGTCAGAACTGGCTGAATACGACCTCTAATTTCTTTCTCAGGTTACATTGATTGGCAGCCCTTGTCTTTTACAGACAAATCTATAAGTATTTCAGAAAAGAACTGAATACATATTTAATAATATTTCTACTGGTTTTCCAGAAGACTGGTATATCAGTATATACAAGGAACCCACACAGTGATTGACTAGCAAAGAGCAGTCAGGCATTTTATACTGTAGATACCTCCACAGAAAGCAGGCATCTGTTCCTTTTCTTGAAGCCTTTACAGAAGTCTTGACTGCAGTATAGGAGCTGTGTCCTCAGCTAGCCAATAGGAGCACAATGAACACTTCTTTGTCATCAAATTATGTGTGTGTCTGTGAACACTTCCCTTAGAACAGGGGTCCCCAAACTTGGCAACTTTAAGACTTGTGGACTTCAACTACCAGAATTCTCCAGCCAGCTATGGAGAATTCTGGGAGTTGAAGTCCACAAGTCTCAAAGTTGCCAAGTTTGGAGACCTGTTTCTTAGAAGGAACCTTCCTTCCAGAGGAAAATATAATGTGGGTTGGTGCTGTGGAGGGGGCAGGGGTTAAACTCAGCTCCAAAAAACAAACAAGGGCCAACTGTGTAACAGATGTAAGCATCTATTCTGACCCCATAATTTTGGTGTCTGATAATATTAAGGTAAGATGAGTGTTATATAATGTTTTTGAAAGGAAGAATCCAGGTTGGTGGACTGGACTTTACCATTCAGAGCCACGGTTCTTTCCTAATATATTGAAAAATGGAGAAAAAAAAGTCTTTGCACGTATAGAAAGTTAACATGTTCCGTTTTCTTCCACGCATAATATCCTTTGCTGCTGCTTGACTGTGCTGCCAGGTTCCTGTTATGAACTGCTGTCAGAATAGCAATATCAAACTGTGACACACAGTTGCATTCGAATCACACATTTATTTTTTATTTTGCTTTAGGTTCTTTATCTCTGAAGAGTTTGCTTGTTAGGGAGATATGCAAGATATAAATAGGACAACATATAATGAATTCCATTACGCAGTAATGCTAGAAAAAGCTTCTCCAAATAACACACTAACACACACACACACACACACACACACACACACACACACAAAACACTCTGGGGTGAATGAATAAAAGCTTTTAAAGGAAGCTTTTTTCTTTTTATAAAACATAATATTTACTATATCTTGCAAGCTAGATTTTAGATAAGTAAAAATGGCAAGTATATGAGATTTAGGCAGCTTTGCAGCCAAGTTTGAAATCTCCATTGTGTTTGCTTCCTATGTAAACTAGATGTTCTGATTATAGTTGTCCCACAAAATCAACATCTCCATGTCGCCTACTACGATTCTTCCATATGGAGTAATACAATGCATACTATATCACGTTAATGAGTTCTGAGTTTCTCCAAACTTGCTTGCTGGTAGCAGAGATGGGGAAAGCTTATTGTTGTATAATGCTAGGTTGTACATTTCATATTAGTAAACTGTACTTAAAAGTAACACTCTTTTTATGGAGCAACAAAATTACTTCCCCATAAAATGTAATTGAACATTTATTTTTGAATAGTTTACGTTTGAAAATAGGAGATTTCATAAGGTAAAACTCCATGAACCTTTTTTTGCAAACAAATTTCTTATTTTTCCTTGTTTTGTCCCTTGCACTTTATGCAAATATTTAGTCAGAAATCATGAGATATGCATCTCTCTCTCTCTCTCTCTCTCTCTCTCTTTCTCTCTCTCTCTTTCCCTCTCTCTCCCTCTCTCCCTCCCTCCCTCCCCATAAACATACATATTCCAACTGAACATATGTATGTAATATTTAGTTCAGGCTTCTGAGGCAATTTAATTTATGACTATTTAGTAATTTACCTGGAATAAAATCATGAACATTACTTTGATAAATACTGGGAATTATAAGTGCTCTTTCTCTGACATGTAAAGTTTTTTTTATAAAAACTGCCTTCTGCTGCAAAAAAGACTATTGTATTCATGTAAATGGATTCATGTTTCAAAGCTTGCTTGCTTCTTCAAATGGAATAATGCAAATTATTACTAAAAGGAATGAAATAACATTAAACATCTTAGAAGACAGAAAGAGAGGAAAGGAGAAAAAGGAATGGTTAAAAAGAACATGAGTAAAATAATAATAGAATGCAAATCTTGTAGAAAGTTTTTTGAAAAAGAGTTGCACTTTTAACTTGACCACCATCTTGTTTCGGTACAATATTACAACTGCATCTGTAGGTTTCTTTTAGAATTTGAAGAAAGAAACTGGAAAAATACACTGCTCAAAAAAATAAAGGGAACACAAAAATAAGACATCCTAGATCTGAATGAATGAAATATTCTTATTAAATACTTTGTTCATTACATAGTTGAATGAACTGACAACAAAAGCACACAAAAATTATCAATGGAAATCAAATTATCAATGGAAAGCAACGCATAGAGGTCTGGATTTGGAGTTACACTCAAAATTAAAGTGGAAAAAAACACTACAGGCTGATCCAAATTAGATGTAATGTCCTTAAAACAAGTCAAAATGGGGCTCAGTAGTGTGTGTGGCCTCCACGTGCCTGTATGACCTGCCTACAATGCCTGGGCATGCTCCTGATGAGGTGGCAGATGGTCTCCTGAGGGATCTCCTCCCACACGTGGACTAAAGCATCCCCCAATTCCTGGACAGTCTGTGGCATTGGTGGATGGAGCGAGACATGATGTCCCAGATGTGCTCAATTGGACTCAGGTCTGGGGAATGGGTGGGCCAGTCCATAGCATCAATGCCTTCGTCTTGCAGGAACTGCTGACATACTCCAGCCACATGAGGTCTAACATTATCTTACATTAGGAGGAACCCAGGGCCAACTGCACCAACATATGGTCTCACAAGGGGTCTGAGGATCTCATCTCGGTACCTAATGGCAGTCAGGCTACCTCTGGCGAGCACATGGAGGGCTGTGCGGCCTCCCTAAAGAAATGCCACCCCACACCATTACTGACCCACTGCCAAACCGGTCATGCTGGAGGATGTTGCAGGCAGCAAAACATTCTCCATGGCATCTCCAGACCCTGTCATGTCTGTCACATGTGCTCAGTGTGAACCTGCTTTCATCTGTGAAGAGCACAGGGCGCCAGTGGCAAATTTGCCAATCTTGGTGTTCTCTGGCAAATGCCAAACGTCCTGCACAGTGTTGGGCTGTAAGCATAACCCCCACCTGTGGACGTCGGGCCCTCATACCACCCTCATGGAGTCTGTTTCTGACCGTTTGAGCAGCCACATGCACATTTGTGGTCAGCTGGAGGTCATTTTGCAGGGCTCTGGCAGTGCTCCTCCTGTCCCTCCTTGCACAAAGGCAGAGGTAGCGGTCCTGATGCTGGGTTGTTGCCCTCCTACAGCCTCCTTCACGTCTCCTGATCTACTGGCCTATCTCCTGGTAGCACCTCCATGCTCTGGACACCACGCCGACAGACACAGCAAGCCTTCTTGCTACAGCTCTCATTGATGTGCCATCCTGGATGAGCTGCACTACCTGAGCCACTTGTGTGGGTTGTAGACACTGTCTCATGCTACCACTAGAGTGAAAGCACTGCCAGCATTCAAAAGTGACCAAACCATCAGCCAGAAAGCATAGGAACTGAGAAATGGTCTGTGGTCACCACCTGCAGAACCATTCCTTTATTGGGGATGTCTTGCTTTCCACCTGTTGTCTATTCCATTTGCACAACAGCATGTTAAATTGATTGTCAATCAGTGTTGCTACCTAAGTGGACAGTTTGATTTCACAGAAGTGTGATTGACTTGGAGTTACATTGTGTTGTTTAAGTGTTCGCCTTATTTTTTTGAGCAGTGTATATAACAAATTTCACTGATTAATATAAGGCAATTTTGTGTATCCATAAAATCCCCTTGAAATTGTAGAGCTGAGAATACATATCCAAATAAATATGCATTTATGCCAACACTGTGATGCCTTGTGATGCCCTTTACTTCCCAGAGGCTTAATCTCTAGAATCCCAAGGAAAGAATTGGGATAAAAGTAAAAAAAAAAAAATCTGCAGTCAACTGTATACATATGCATGCATTATAATACATACATTTATTACAAATTATGGGGGGGGGGGGAATCTGCAATGTCCTCTTGTGATTACTTGAACAAGTAGTAAATCATTTACCCCCAAAGTGGAAATACATTGGGCCAAGCAAAACTCAAACGTTGGCTTTATTTGCATGCATCCTCACTGTTTGAACCCTTATGCTAAAATCCCTAGTCCAGCCTTGCTCGTGCTTTAGGCTTCCTGCCTTTAGATACCACTATGATACCACAGAGGGCAAGCTAGTCAACACAGGTTAATATTGCAGATAATGTGTGCTTCCATCTTCCATTGTGTCCCCTTTCATCACTTTTTTTTAATACATATTCTGAAATGCCTGGGCCACTCACCCCAGCAGGGCTCTGTAGTGTTGTTTTGTTACAATTGAATGCACCAGAATTCTTTAACAACCTTTTGGACATGGAAATTACACAATCTGTGGCACAGAAGGGCAGCAATAGAAATGAATGCTACCACCATTCTCTTTAAGTACCTGGTGTGACCAAAGTGCAAGGAAAGGAGAAACTTATCTTAAGACATGAGACTCTCAGAAAAGACAGAAAAAGAAAGAAAAATAGTGAATTGTGGCACCATAAAGATGTCTGATGGACTATCCCCTGCAACTTTATACTTTCAGAAAGGATATCTGAGACCACCTACGCCCTTAACTGCTTAGCTCTCCTCTTATAACTCACACAGCTTGAAATAGGTCAGAAAGTAAAGAATTCCTTTCTTCTTTTCTTTCAGATCAATCACCAAAGAAATAAGGATTATGGCAAGTTTCACCTTCCTGCCCTAGCAATTCCCCCCACCCCCACCCCAGCTATTTTCTTTAGGCAAATACATTTTCTTTTGCATGCGGCTTGGGCCAATGCACCATGCAAAAAAGTATTTTGCCCATCTGGTGACCTTCCCATTTCAGCATAAGTTTATTAATTTAGCAAAAATAAAATAAAATCTAACACTTTAAAAAGTATGCCCCCACACATTTGATACAGGTATAATTTATTATTTTATGTATTAGTCAATAACTTTAACCACCATAGCACAATGGTTCATCCCTAATCTGACTTTATGACATCTAAACTGTTTGTTTTCCTTAAAGCTAAATATGAGCCAGCAGTGTGCAGCAGCAGCCAAAAAAGCTAATGAAATCCTAAATTGCATTAACAGAGGGATACAATCAAGATCAAGTGAGGTACTAATACCACCATTGGTGGGATTAAAAATTTTTTTACTACTGGTTCTGTGGGCATGTCTTGGTGGACGTGGCAGGGGAAGGATACTGTAAAATCTCCAGTCAGAGGTGATATTTGCTGGTTCTCCGAAGTACTCAAAATTTCCAGTACCGGTTCTCCAGAACTGGTCAGAACCTGCTGAATACCACCTCTGAATACCACTCTATAAAGCCTTAATAAGACCACGCCTAGAGTACTGCATCCAATTTTGCTCATCACACTATAAAAAAGATGTTGAGACTCTAGAAAAAGTACAGAGAAGATGATTAGGGGGCTGGAGACTAAAACATACAATGAATGGTTGCAGGAACTGGGCTTGGCTAGTCTAGTAAAGAGAAGGACCAGGGGAGACATGATAGCAGTGTTCCAATATTTGAGGGCTGCCACAGAAAGGAAGGGGTCAAGCTATTTTCTAAAGCACCTGAAGGCCAGACAAGGAATAATGTAGGGAAACCTTAACAAGGAGAGATTTAACCTGGAAATAAGGAGAAATTTTCTGACAATGAGAACAATCAACCAGTGGAACAGCTTGCCCTCAGAAGTTGTGGGAGCACCATCCCTTGAGACTTTCAAGCAGAGATTTGACTCCCATCTGTCAGAAATGGTGTAGGGTCCCCTGCTTGGGCTGGGAGTTGGACTAGATGACCCACAAAGTCCCTTCCAACTTTGATTATCTGTTATCTGCTAAATTATCTCTTTATCTATATGCTACTAAAAGATGATAGAATCGAAGTTGTATTGTGCCTTTTTTCAAATAGTAAAGTAAAACCTCTGATTGTACTGTTTTTTTTTTTAAAATGTGCCATTACATAGAAGAAAGTTAATCAAAGGCTTAATTTAGTCTAGTCCTTATGGGCTTGTTTTCTACATATAAAAAATCTTAATTTTGGACACTTGGAAAAATATTTGACTTATTCATGGTAAAGTTAAAAGGAGTTATAGCTAATTGTTAAGTTATGAGATCAAATATTGTCTATTTTTTAAAACAGTTCATTTTGTATGTTGTGGATACTAATTCACATAGCTTTCACAAGTGCTAGTGTGATTTTATATGATATGAAGTTATAAAAACAAAGAGCTAAGAATTAATATAACAAATATAACAAATATAGGAAACATGATAATTCATTATAACCAAATAAATTATGCTGAACTACAATTTATTTCTTATATTTCTAAGTTGGCAACATCACTCCAGAAATCTATTAGAAACATATTGTGAAAAATACCATAATTTTTAAATAGCACAAGAAACAGCAAAAAAATCAGGATAAAAATAATGAAAAATGGTTTTAACACCAAGTGGTTTGTGACAAAAAAAGGGCCACCATCTGCTGTAAAAATAATTATAATGCAGGTATTAAGCTAACTAGAGTCTCTTGAGGAAGCATTCAACTATAGAAAAACCTAAAGAAAACAGATTATCAATCTATCCTGTGTATGGAGCCATAGTCTAACATTATTTTCTAAGTTGAACTAAATTCAGATCAGATTTACTTTTGAAATATTGAGTTGTTTTGAACATTGAGGTCTATTCCCACAATATAATTAGCAACTCTTTTTATAGAAGGAAATATATGTACTTTCCAATGGGAAGCACAAGGCAGGGTTCTCAAACTTGGTACCATGGAAGAACTGCAGTTGGATCTTGAGTTGAATCCAGAGGTGGGCAGCACATGATTTAGTAACTGGTTCGTCTAGTGCAAAACCAAAAATCTGAGCATGCCTTCCATGCTTGCGTGTGGCTTAACACAAGGTGATTTCATGCACGCGGCTTCCAGCATACCTTCTTGGGCAGCTGTGGTGGGTAAAGTGGGCAAGGTGCGGTGTGGGCAGGGTGAGCGAGCAAGAGAGTGAGATATATAAGATGGGATAGCACTGGGGCAGGTGGGTGGGCTCAGTTGGTGGTAGGAACTAAAGGTACAGGTGAACCGATCCGAACTGGCAGCAGCCCACCACTGGTTGAATCTATGAGGGAACAGGGACGAAAAACATGTCAGACTGGCTGGATGCTTTTTCTTTTCCATCATTCATGTCTGCAGTCTTCCCATGTACATATGCACAAAACCTGACTTCCTGTCTGTTCCAGAGTCCAGCAAATGTTTCATCAGGGCTTAAGCAACCATATTTTCCAGGGAACAGCTAAGACAGTTAAAAGTAGAGAAAAGTAGAAGTCTGATGGGCGTTTCTAATTTGCAGCACAACAGCAATTATAGTGAGTCCCTCTCTCTCCTTCTTCACTTTCTATATCAACAGATTTTTGTATTTGTGTGCTGGAAACAGAAAAACCTAAACAAATTCTAGCATTCACCATCATCACCATTCCAGCCGTTGTCTATCCATTGCAGGATGAAGGCTTCTTCTACATGTTTCCAACCAATGTGGTCCTAAGTTTTCTTTTGCCAGTTGAGCCCGCAATACTTACTGATGTCATTGATCCATCTATGTCATCTTCTTTTGAGGATGCTTTTTATCAAATGGGATCCATTCTATGACTGCCTTGGTCCACTTGCCACCAATTTTCCTTGCTATGTGACCAGCCCATTTCCATTTCAATTCTTTTATTCTCTTGATGATATTGTATACTTTCATTTGTTCCCTAATCCATGTGCAGGTCTTTGTATCTTGTCTTGTGATGCCAAGCATGTACCTTTCCATGGCTATCATAGCTTTTGCGTTGATTGTGAGGTTCATGTCCATGTCTTGCTGGCATGTGTTAGAACAGGTAATACACACTGATCAAAAACCTATCTCTTTAGGCACAGGGGGAAGTTTTTCTTGAAAATTATGCTTAGCTTGCTGAATGCCTGTTCAATTCCTTTATTTAACACACTGTTCAATTCCTTTATTGTATCATCTGCCACTTAGATCTGTTGGCCAAGGTATATATAATGGTCTATTATGTCTAGTTTTTCTCCAGATATAAAATATTTTTTCTTTGATTAATTAAACATGACCTGACTCTATTTCAAGTATATATTTAAGCCAAATGGTTTTCCTGTGTTGTGCAGCTCTTGTGTCTTTGTATCTCTTGTGGGTCTTGTAAGAAGAGAACAATATCATCTGCAAATCTTAAGTGATTTAAATAGGCACTATTGATTTTTATTCCAGCATTATTGGTGTTAATGCTGCTTCTTATGGCACAAGTATTGAAAATTTTAAATTAGATGAGACTGATTTATATTATGTACATATTTTCTTGTGTAGAACTTAAGAAGAATTTCTGATTACTGCTTTCAAAAGAATATTCTGAAATTGCCAGTTAAGCACTGAAATATTTTATGTCATTTGCATCAATGTCCCTTTGTGAAAGAACATTCTTTTTATATGCAGCAAAAATATTATAAAAAGTTAAAATATAGAATATCTCTGCTTGCAGGTGACACCAATTTCTTCATATAATGACTTTTATCCAAGGAAAAGCAATCCTGTCCTAGTTACTGAACAGTTACTTGTCTGGTTTAAAAATAAACTTTGCCAATAAGTGTCAACTTTCAATTTTTGTATATTGGACATGTTAAAATTGCACTTAAAAAATAAACAATTATTTTTCATTTTATTGCCAATTTTATTATGCTAGTATTTTGCCTCTTGATCAGGGGTTTTGGGAATTTGTTCAAAAGGTTCCACAGCCTAAAAAAGAAAACAAGCCTACCATCCTATGTAGAGTTTCATCAGAGTTTCATTTCAGTAGTTACCATACACAAAACTAGTTTGGTATGATCTGCAGGAATATAAAGGTTAAGGATATTTCATTTTCAAAATTGGAAAGTCAATTAAGCTTTTATAATTTATTTCAATTTATAAGTAAATCACTATCCAAAATAGTTGAACTTTACAAATATGAAAAATGACCCAACTTGGGCACTGTATGTCCAATAATTTTTAGAGAATGGACTATCTATTTTAGCAATTAATGCTGGAGTACTATAGGTGTGTTTTAAAAAAATTAAACCATTTCCCTCTAAGCATAATATTTAGTGTGAAATTTACATTTTTCTTCTATTGTTACATAACAATGTTTCTAAATTAATTTAATGACACAATATTTAACTTATTTGATTTCTGAATTATATTTCACCACCAATGTCATTGCCTAAGAGCTGGGCTCCAAGAAGCAGGACAAAACTCAGTCTGAAAATCCTGCATCCTAGCAAAGATAGTACCACATAAACAAGCACTAAGATGTTAATGCTACAAACAAGCTCAGTTCCTTATTATTAGCAACCAGAGAGGAGGGAAATCCTCATCCGTACATGCTAAAGACTGATTTAAAGTTGCCCATGACTGCCCATAGCTATCACTACATACCTACACTCCGAAGGATAGCTTGCAGATGGGCAGACGATGCAAACAATGGGGAACTCATCAAATTTGCAGATGACACCAAGCTGGTAGGAATAGCCAACACTCCAGAAGATAGGCTTAAGATACAGAAGGATGTTGACAGATTTGAACATTGGGCGCTGCCTAACAAAATAAAATTCAATGGTGAAAAAAGTAAGGTAAGGCAAGAAAAATCAAATGCACAAGTACAGTATATGTGGTACCTTGCTCAATAGTAGTAACTGTGAGAGGGATCTCGGAGTCCTAGTGGAAAACCATTTAAATATGAGCCAGTAGTGTGCAGTAGCTGCCAAAAAAGCCAGTCTAGTTCTAGGCTGCATAAATAGAGGGATAGAATCAAGATCACGTGAAGTGTTAATACCACTTTATGATGCCTTGGTAAGGCCACTCTTGGAATACTGCATTCAGTTTTGGTCGCCAAATGTAAAAAAATGTTGAGACTCTATAAAAAGTGCAGAGAAGAACAACAAAGATGATTAGGGTCCTGGAGGCTAAAACATATGAAGAATGATTGCAGGAACTGGGTAAGTTTAGTTTAATGAAAAGAAGGAGTAGGGGAGACATGATAGCAGTGTTCCAATATCTTTGGGGCTGCCACAAAGAAGAGGGAGTCAAGCTATTCTCCAACTCACCTAAGGGTAGGACAAGAAGTAATGGGTGGAAACTAATCAAAGAGAGAAGCAACTTAGAACTAAGGAGAAATTTCCTGACAGTTAGAACAATTAATCAGTGGAACAACTTGCCTCCAAAAGTTATGAATGCTCCAACACTGGAAGTTTTTAAGATGTTGGACAACGATTTGTCTGAAGTGGCGTAGGGTTTCCTGTCTAAGCAGGGGATTGGACTAGAAGACCTCCAAGGCAGTGGTGGGATTCAAATTTTTTTACAACCGGTTCTGTGGGCGTGGTTTGGTGGGCATGGCAGGGGAAGGAGACTGTAAAATCTCCAGTCAGAAGTACTACTGGTTCTCCAGAAATGGTCAGAACCTGCTGAATACCACCTCTAGACCGGTCATAAATTGAGGATTACCTGTACTTGAAAGGATTCAGAGTTCTTCTGTAATGACTAAGAAGAGCACTGCCACATAACAGATGACCTCAAAGCCCAACACTTCCAAAAGTTTCCATATGATGACACCGGAGACAATGTTGTTGTGATGTGATGTTATCTAGAAGGCATAATTGTTGCCAGCAATTCAAAGGACAAGTTTGAGTATATTTTATAGCATAGTTGAGCCAAAACGCCTTTTGAAGGTGGGAGGAAGAACATGGGTTTTATTTCAGACTGCTGACATTATTGTATGGGAACATGGGTTTGTCTCCAAATTACTAGAAATAGCTACAGCCATGTATTACGCCCACCAGAGACATTGGGTGAAATTATACACCTGTAATTTTTTCTCTTTGATTTGACTCGCTATCAGTATGTTATATTACAAGAAGGAGTATTATTTTTACTTACTTCCCTCCCTCCCCCATCACACAGCATCCTTCTAAGGAATACACATCTTAAGTGCCAAAGGTCAGCATAGAAAAGCAGAATCGATCTCTTTCTGCCCATTCCCCCCCCTATTGCTTTCTATTCAGCTCAAAAACATTGGCAGCCTTCTTTTGAAATGAAAGCTCTCATTTGCCCAGGGAGCTTTTCCAAACTCTTGCAAGCTTCTCTCACTGGTAACAGACAGCCCCTGAAAAGATCCAAAGTTTCCTCAGTGAAGGTGCAAACTTTCCCCTATTGAAAACTCTTGCTGAATTCCAAAGGAACACAGCTATATAAATTTTTACTTAAACTTATAGATCTCAGAAGAGCCTTTGATCATCTCATAAAACTTTGTAACTGCAATTCTGTTGCTCTGTACTTCCAGCTAAAGAGAATCTAGAAAATAAAAGCATTAAATGTTCCGGGAAATCTTACTCCATAAAGAAGGCATGTCTGCAATTGATGTATGCTCCTTATCATTCTTTCTGGCTAGGAAGACTTATCACATCTCCAGGTAGGAGTTTAATGAATGGAGGTTTCTTTTTTAATGTCCTCTGAGCAAATAAAAAATTAGGGTTCTCCTGAAATTTTCACCAGTTTCTTTGGTGTCAAGCATCCAATTCCTTCTTCTTCATGAAGTGCTTAAGGATAGAAATGGGTTAACAACCTAGGTGTACATTTCCAAATGTTTATATTTAGTTGTCCATGATTTATAAGCAGCAGACATGGATAGAAATAATACCAGATTAGTTTAAATGCAGTTTTTCCTTACTTAAAACCAGTATCTTTAAAGAAACATCTCAGTTAGAAAGTGTACATTGTTTCTGTTTTTTCACCTTATATACTTTTTAAGAATGTTTTTAGGTGCTTATAGAGATGCGTGCTTTCATTCTCCAAATAAATCCCCTACTTTCCTCTTACTAGGTTGGCAAATGTGATACCATGTTCAAAAGTATGGATGAAGTTATTTCAAGATTATTTTAACATTCATATCTTACATGGCCTTATTACGTGATGCTCAAGAGACCTACTTTTGAATAGTTATGCATACTGTTGCTTGAAAGTCATTCCTTAAAGATGTAAACACTTCAGTGCCTATTCAAAGGCAGCTCTGGACCTCTGTGGTCTTCCAATATTGGCTGCTTTTAAGAACTGAGCTAATGTAATTCTGGTTCAAATGTAGTATATTCAAAACTATAGTACAACCATTTTTTTAAAAAATGTTCAAAGTCTGTTTTATATATGGGCAGCCTTCTCTGTTTGCAGGGATTTTGAATCTCATCTTCCACGACCAAGACTTCAGGCCTTTCAAGGGGAAAGTGGTTGGATAACTTTTTATCTCCCTATCCTTAGGAGATAAACTGAGATCATTTTTAAACACATGACCACAAGATGAAGGGTGTGAATATGGAGAGAGGGTACAAACCATCTCTTTTAATTCCCTTTGACATTGAATAGTGGAGATAGTGATCCTGAAAACTCCTTGACCTTTGAGGTAGGGGAAATGAAAAATTATCTTGTTTTGCATTTTAATAAAACATTATCCACATCGTAATACTAGAACCTATAATGCAAACTGGAACATAATTCTGTCAAAATCAGCCCTTTCCAATTTTGCTATGCAGTTTATATTGCAATTTTTAGAGTGAATATTGCATGACGATATGCCTGGTAAACCATATATACACACGACAATTGAACCCTTCCCTATTATGGAAAAATCACTCAAAATAATGTGATTATAATAAAATATCCCCCAAAATGATTATACCTTTTGTGCACACTTTAAGAAAACTCCATGAATTGAATAATAAACCTGATGAAATAAATATGAAGTTGGAATACAGAGAAAGAAAATGAAACTGAACTGAGCAGATTTTCGGTTCCCTATCCCAAAGGGCCATTGTGGCCAAGCAGTGCTGGAAATATGATATTTAGTCTAAATCAAATTAAATCTAGAAAGTTTCAATACGCTGTGAAAATCAACTAATTACATGAATTCCCACATCATTACTATGTTTTACCAATAAAGGAGAATATTTGTAGCTCAGGATTGAAATGAGTGGCTCATGGTGCTGTCTGAGCTTGATTTTTTTCTTGCAATCATTTCATTACTCATACTAGGTAACATTATCATTGCTAGTAAGGAGTGGAGTTTGTTCTCAATTTATATTCTGTAAATGCCAATTTGCAGTCAAAAGTTATGATAAAAACTCTTTAATTTCACAACATATGATACAGATACAGATAATCAGAGTTGGAAGGGACCTTGTAGGTCATCTATTCCAACCCCCCACCCAAGCCATTCTGACAAATGGCAGTCCAATCTCTTCTTGAAAGTCTCAACTGATGGTGCTTCCACAACTTCCGAGGGCAGACTTAACTATATTTTCAACTGAAAACTGTGACATCATACACCAGTGCTACAGAATTTCTGGAAGCCTGACACTCTGACCAATTGGCCATGAATAGACACATAGACATAAGCAACACCTACATACTATGCAAAAGAGACAATCAACAAGTCAAAAAGGGAACAAAAAGACCAAAATACCTCCCTGTCAGCAATCAACATCCAAAAGAACATAGATTAATTCCAACATTTAAATCAGACCCACAATCAAGTAAACAATACGCCAATCGAGAAACTGCCAAACAAGACAGTAAACAGCCCAACCAAAGACCTTCTAAAAGCACCCCCACCAACATTGACAGGGCAAGCCATTAGAATATAATTTGAGAGCAAACTTCATTCCTTACTAGCACTAATGATGTTATCTAGTTTGGGTAATGAAACATCTGCAAGAAAACAACCAAATTCAGTGTACACCAATTTCCCCTCATTATTATGTTTTCCCTCTACAGACCGAGAAGACAGTGGGGGGAGGGGGGATCTCTGGAAGATACCCCCAGATCTCATCCATTTACTTTTCTCCCAATCTCCCATCCAAAGAGTTGATTAATTTTCCCAGCAGCTGAGTGGAATCAGATTTTTTTAAAAAAAAATTAGTCAAATGTTTCCTTTCATTAGCTGAGCCCAATTTTTCTGTACAGTGAGCAGCTCACAAACCTGTACAACAGAATTCAAGGTAGTAGTTAGTGAAAATGGGCAGAGTTCTGCACTGCTTTGTCTGTAGAAAATGGTCCTTGGAGACTTGGGTGGGGCAATGTAACAGGTGGCTCACACAAGCTTTGATGTGTCCTCTGGGCAAAACTTGCATATTTTAAAAAAGAAAACCTATATGCATGAACAAGACCAACTAGGTAACTAAAAAGTACCTCTGTCATGGATGTATAAGGGAGGTGAACACAAAAGAAAGAATAGAAGGTTACATACGTGGCTTGAAAGAGGTTTATTGTAAGTGAAATTTAAAAAATAGCACTTTCAACTTGCTCTACTACTTTTCTCAGAGGTGAGATAGGAAGAGTTGTTGAAGCTCATGTTCACTTTTTCCTTTCACTTTTGATACTGATTGCATAAAACTGGCAAGATATTTTGAATGGGTGCCACAAAGATCATATATTAAATTTGCAGATGACATTAAATTGGGTAAAACTGACTATTCTCCTAGACAAAAATAAAATGCAAAACTATCTTGATAGATGACAGAAAATGGGATAACAGTAACAAAATTAAAATTTAACAGATGCAAATGCAAAGTTTTTCACTGAGAAATGAAAATCAAACACATATGGTATAGAATGAGGGATAATGGCAACCTTGGTAATATTCTTTATAAAAAGTTGAAAATGATGCTAATGTTCTGTATAAAAAAACATCCTGGAAAGTAATTCAGTAAAACGTGAATTTGATGGTGTAATTGAGGGGAGTAATTTCTGCTGAGCCCAAACATACATAGTTAATACGTCAACTATAGAAATTTAATCATATATGTCATATCATTTGCAGCATTTTGCATTCCTCCTTCTTCAGAAATAACAGATTTTGTGCATCATTTAGGTATGAAGCCTGAACTAAAATTTAGTTTGAAATCTACTAAATTAAGTCCATAAAATAAAACTTTCATTGTTGATTGCAAGCTGAATATGAGCCAGCAATTGGGTTGACTGCAAAAAAGGCATATTCAATTAAAGGTTACGTTAACAAAAATGTTTTCCAAAATATGAAAAACATTTCTTTCACTGTATCATGAGATCATACCTCACTGTGAGTACAGTGACTGGAAATAACAGCATCTGCAGGAAGGAACTGAAACAGGCAAGTTACCCATTGTGGCAATACTAACCAAGCCTTGCCTGATTTGTACATGCAAATTTTTATATGTTATATGAAGAGAGACTGAAGGACAATGACAGATCAGGAATACTATTACATACAATTAAACAAAGTTTGTAGTACTTACTAATGTTTTATTGCTTTGTTTCTACTATTTCCCCAGCCTATGCACCTGAAGTCTAAAGATTCCTCCTTTCAATTATTTCATAGGTAAGCTTAATTGCCTTACACTTGTATAAGGTCACAGGTTTAATTCCCAGTGGCTCCTAGGCAGTGGTGGGATTCAAACATTTTTACTACCGATTCTATGGGCATGGCTTGGTGGGCATGGCAGTGGAAGGATACTGTAAAATCTCCATTCTCACCCCACTCCAGGGGAAGGATACTGCAAAATCTTCATTCCCTCCCCACTCCACTAACCTGCTTTCCAGCTCCGTTCTCCTGTGCATGGCAACAAAAGAAGACCCAGCCAATCAGCTGGGACTCAGGAGGCAGAGAATAGATGGGGGTGGGGCCAGTCAGAGGTGGCATTTGCTGGTTCTCTGAAGTACTCAAAATTTCCATTATCGGTTCTCCAGAAGTGGTCAGAACCTGCTGAATACCACCTCTGCTCCTGGGGCTCAGCATCTTTTCCATGGTGATCCAGGACATCTGCAAGCTTGATAAATATGATGATAAATGAAAAACATATGTGATTCTATGATTAAATGCCATTGGCAATTCCAAGAATAATTGTTCATGTTGCGAATCCATGTCAGTGGTTGTCAAGAACTAGTTTGGTGTAGTGGTTAAGGCTTCAGGCTAGAAACTGGGAGACTGTGATTGTGCTGCCTTAGGCAGAATGGCAACTAAGGAATATTGGGCCAGTCACTTTCTCCCAGTCCCAGGAAGTAGGCAATGGCAAACTACTTCTGAAAATTTTTCTGAAAATTTTGTCAAGAAAACTTCAGGGACTTACCCAGGCAGTCTTTGAGAATTGGGCATGAATTGAAGAAAAAAATGTAGTTGGTGAACAATAATCATTTTGATTTCCCAGTTATACAAATACTTTTTAGCACCTCAAGAATTCAACATAAGGCATATATTTTTCAGGATTATTGTATTTCTGTTCATGGTGTGTGTGATGTGTGTGTGATGGTTTTTTTTTTTTTTTTTGTTTTTTTGCAAAACTGAGTGATCTCCATCATCACATGTTTATACCAGAACAGCACATAGTCCAGCTTTAGAGACTTCACATTGTCATTTGAAACACCAATCCGATCCTAATACAATGCTAATACTAATACAATGCATAAATCCATTTTGAGTAATCAAAAACTTAACTCACATATAGAAACCTAGTTTACTTTGGCTGGTTCTGTTTTGGGGGTGTGAGAAACCTGACTTCGATGGCAAAATGAGGGATGAATCTGTGATAATATCTTACCCATCCTGAGAATGGTTTCATGTGCTTCTTGGTTTAAATTCTTCCTAGCTTTTATAGTACTGTCACCTTTGGCTGACTGGCATAATCTATCTCTGATTGATTGATTGATTGATTTACCCATTACATATAGCCACATATTTCTCATCAGTGGCTTCAGATGGGGAACAGAGAGTTTAAACAAGCAACTATTTTATAAACATCCAAACCTGAATAATACAACTTAGGTGCAAGAAAAAAAATCATTTTGCTTCTAATCCAAAAGTAGAACTAAAAAGATCAATCAACAATATTCCCATCTGAAATAGATTATTTCTTGATATCCTAAACTGACACAATCACAAGGAAATGTGTGTTTGTTTTGGGAAAAGATATCAGGCCCCTGATAGACCCAGACCATGATATCAATTCCACAGGATGGCTAAAACTACTTTTATTGAATCTATTGTAATAGAATCTTGAGATCTGATTCTACTGTACCTCCTCCTCCTTATAGTTCAGGGAGGATTCTGCCTATGCTGTTTCTGAACATTTGTGGGGGTTTGAGACTTAAAAAAAAATACTCTAGCCTTGGCAATGCAGCCAGTATTTCTCAGGTCCTTTTCCTTATTCTCCACAGATAACTGAAGCATAGAATGATAGCACCTTGAAAGGTGTTAGATAGAGGAAGGAAATGGAATAATATATTTAAGTTAGGGAAAGGCAGATTCTGATTTAATGATGGAAGAAATTTCCTAATAAGAACAGCTGTCAGTGGAAAGAATTACCAAGAGAGGTGATGACTCCCCTTTACTGGATGTGAAACTTGGGATTTGAAGTAGAAGTCTGGGATGCTTTAATTGGAATTCCTACACCATGTGGATTTGTTTGCCCAAATGGCTCTTTCCTACCCTGTGACTATCCTTCTTTGATTTCAGTGGACAAATCTGAAAAGATATGAGGGGGGAAAAAGAGCCCTTCTGAATTAGACCTAGGTTTCATGAAGACCAATGCCTTACTTCCCAGTTGACCAGCAATATGATCATGGGACACCCACACATAAGGACACAAAGGCAGCCCATTCTCCCGTTGGACCTCTTGGCAAGGTGCAACCATTATAGAGATAGCACTTCTTTAGAATAGCAAATTTTATGAGCTTTCACAGACTTCTAATGAGCTTTCATGAGCTCTAGCTCGGTTCTTTTGATTTCTCACAACCTCAGGGTAACACAGCTCTCCTTCTGTAACCTTCCCTAATAGAGTTATTTCTTTACTTTTTCCTTAAAGTGATAAATTGCACCATCAGGAATTGGAATGCCTACAAAGACATTAACAGCATTTGATGTAAGTATTCAAGGCTTTTCCTCCTGTCAAGGGAAGAATATGGTGTGAGAGTGGGTCACTTTTCAGAAGGAGCTCAGTTTATCTTGCAGTTCAGAGGCTTAAAGGTGAGCAAATAGGTTATCAAGGAGCAACGTGTACTACTCAGAGAGGGAAAATTATCTTCAGAAATCAAACAAACATTTGAACAAACCTTAGTACATTTCCATTTCTAGTACACACTCTTCCATTTGATCTCACAGAGATGAATTTTACTTTATACTCCTTAATTTCAGTTAAAGAAGCTGCTATGATTCAGTCTGCTAGATGCTAAAGAAAAATAAAGAACCCCATGAAATGGAGAGATCCATGATGATAATGGTTAGACCTATGAATCCAGAACTTGCTTTTGCCTGTGGCAGGTTTGCATCAAAAGAAAGAAATAAGGATGTTGGATAACCATTTGTCTGAAGTGGTGTAGGGTTTCCTGCCTAAGAAGGGGGTTGGACTGGAAGACTTCCAACTCTTTTATTCTATTCTATTTTGTTCTGTTCTATTCTTCTCATCCTTCCCTCTCCATCTTTCTGTGTATTCCCAGTAAGATTGTTGGATATTCTGGAATAATATGAGAGGGGCATCATAGGCTTCAAGGAAAGGGGAATGGGAAAAGAAATTGCTTAGCAAATAATATTGTGCACTCTGTTCCATAAGGACTCTCTTTTTTGTCCAAGGGCTATTTCTGTATTATTTTGGCCTCCAAGAAGCTGTGCCAGGTGTTACTGATGACTTCATGAGGTCACTGAATGAGCAGGCCCAATTTCTTAGTTTATTTTTTTGAAGGTGGGCAGTGGGCTTAAGTGGTAAAATATGAATCTCAAATCTATTTCCCGAACAGGTGGAAACTTTCTTAGGAAGGGCAATGGAACATTTTCTATACTCATTGTTTATTGACTTCACATACACATGGATAATTGAATTCAATTGCCAAAAAAGGAAGAATGTTACATTCTAAAAGGAAGTCTAAACAAGCATATGGCTTCATATTAAAGTAAACCAAAGACAAGCTTGAAGTTTCTTTCTCCTGAGGCTCTATGTAGTTAGTAATTTGTAAATAAAGCAATTATACCATATACAAAATAAAAGTTATAAAGATGTGCATATTTTATTTTTTGGATTTTTCAGAGGTCTCATCTAGCAGGATGGTATCAGAAAATTACATATGGGGAGCATTACTGTAATACAGAGACCTCCATAACAAAGAAGATGAAAGAAGGATGAAAGGAGAATAAAGATTTTTCTGTATGATAGAATAGAATAGAATAGAATAGAATAGAATAGAATAGAATAGAATAGAATAGAATAGAATAGAATAGAATAACAGAGTTTCTTCTTGTCTTACCCTTAGGTGCGTTGGAGAATAGCTTGACTCCCTCTTCTTTGTGGCAGCCCCAGAGATATTGGAACACTGCTATCATGTCTCTCCTAGTCCTTCTTTTCATTAGACTAGACATACCCAGTTCTAGCAACAATTCTTTATATGTTTTAGCCTCCAGTCCCCTAATCATCTATATTGCTCTTCTCTGAACTCTTTCTAGAGTCTCAACATCTTTTTTTACACTGTGGCAACCAAAACTGAATGTATTCCAAGTGTGGCCTTACCAAGGCACTATAAAATGGTATTAACACTTCATGTGATCTTGATTCTATCCCTCTGTTTATGCAGCCTAGGACTGTTTTGGCTTTTTTTGGCAGTTGCTGCACACTGCTGGCTCATATTTGTCCAGTAGGATTCTGAGACCCCTCTCACAGTTACTACTATTGAGCAATGTACCACATATACTGTACCTGTGCATTTGATTTTTCTTGCCTAAATGTAGAACCTTACTTTTTTCACCATTGAATTTCATTTTGTTAGATAGCACCCAACGTTCAAGACTGTCAAGCTCCTTCTGTATCTTAAGCCTATCTTCTGGAGTGTTGGCTATTCCTGCCAGCTTGGTGTTGTCTGCAAATTTGATGAGTTCCCCATCTATCTCCTTGTTCAAGTAATTGATGAAGATGTTGAAGGATACTGGGCCTAAAACAGAGCCTTGGGGTACTCCACTGCATACTTCTCTCCATGTAGATGCAGTTCCATTGAGGAATACACTTTGAGTGCAATTGGTCAGCTAGTTACGAATCCATCTGGTGGTGATGCTGTCTAACCCTAATTTTTGTACTTTATCTAGTAGTAGGTTATGGTCTACTTTATCAAATGTCTTACTGAAGTCCAAGTAAATTATATTGACAGCATTCCTTTGGTCCACTAATTTTGTCACTTTGTCAAAAATGCAATAAGATTAACCTGGCATGATCTGTTTTTAACAAACCCATGTTGGCTTTTGGTTATTACTTTGTTTGCTGCTAGGTGTTCACTGATTTGTTGCTTGATTATCTTTTCCAGAATCTTCCCTGATATTGAGGTCAGGATAATAGTTCTGTAGTTTCCTGGATCTATTTTTTTCCCTTTTCTGAAGATGGGAACTACATCAGCTCTTTTCCAGTCCTCTGGCAGTTCCTCAGTGCTCCAGCTTCTTTGTAGTGCAATGATGGTTTATTTATTAGATCAGCAAACAACAAATACACTTATCTGGCAAGAAAGGCTACAAGCCAGGCAAAGTTAGCATTGGAATTGAGGATATTCCCTTTCCTTTTATTACCATTATCATGAAACACACCCCACCACACCCAGGCCTACACGCAATTCTAATTCTAGACATGCCTAACCCATTATCCCTAAGTTCTATTAACCCTATAACATATTTACATCCCTAGCCTATTCCAACCTTCACTAACTGATCCCCACCTTGTGCTATTTTCACCATGTTCTAAATATGTCTAAATTATCACCTATATGTGCCCCAACCCGCTCCCACACAATGGCCTGCATCGATCCCCGAAAACAGCCATGGATTGTCTCCAGTGTCATGTCTCCAGGGCCTGCTGGAGCCGTGACACCACGCGTTGTGCCATGTCAAACTATGCTATTGAGGGGGGCTGTTAACCACCCAACCTGGGGCTTTGACTGTTCCACGGAGATAACGAGCCTTGCTGACGGTGTCGGGGTTGGATGATAGTGGTGAGGAAAGCCACGATAATATGATGGTGAGTGCCCCAGTTCGCCCTTTCGTGATACCAGTGATATTGGACAGTGGGAATACAGGATTAAGGGGTAGATATAGGGCCCTGATAGACATGGGATGTACCAGGTGTCTTATGAGCCAACGAGTAGTGGATGAACTGAAATTACAGGTGGAACAATTGCCCACACCAATGAGTTTTGAACAGGTAGATGGGTCCCTGCTTGGGGGGTCCCCAGCTATGATGATGACTACTCCTATTAAACTTGAAATTGGAGCTCATTGGGAACAGCTATGATTTATTGTTGTCCCACATATGCACGAGGCACTAATACTAGGCCTTGTGTGGTTGGATAGGTAGGAGCCCGTTATATGATGGGAGGGTGGTTGTCATCATTTATGACTGGTGGTAGGACCAGATTCCAATCAGGCAAATCCAGGGGAATTCATGCAGAATTCACAAAAGGAATTAGCAACCACCATAGGGGAACATCAAAAACTCCCCTACCCGGTTGAGTATCTGGATCTCGCAAAGGTGTTCAGTGAGGAGGAATGCGAACACTTACCCCCCCTCCCCACCGTAAAACTGACTGTGCAATAGAATTGATCCCAGGGGTGCAGTTACCTAAACCTCATATGTACGCAATGACTCCCAAGGAGATGGAAGATATGAGGAATTATTTAGATAAAAACTTGCCCCATGACTTCATACAGCCTGGACAATTGCATATAGCTGCCCCAGTATTGTTTAGGGAGAAGGATGGAACCTTGCGTTTGTGTGTGGATTTTAGAGGGCTGAATGTTGTATGCATAGATAATGTATATCCTCTACCTTTGATCAGTGACTTATTGGCCACATTGGCCACTGGAAAAATCTTCACGAAGTTGGATTTGCGTGAAGCATATTACAGGATACTTATTAAACAAGGAGATGAGTGGAAAACTACCTTCAATTGTCCCCTTGGTAGTTTTTAATTTAAGGTGATGCTTTTTGGGCTGCAAGGTGCCCCGGCAGTATTCATGCAGTTGATTAATGAGGTGCTGCATGAACATTTATATCGTGGAGTACTAGATGCATTTAGATGACATCCTAATTTACACACAGACCTTGGATGAACATGTAAAATTAGTACGAAGTGTATTGAGAAAATTGTTAGGCGCTAAATTGTACGTGAAATTGTCAAAATGTGAATTTCACTGCAGTAAATTGCACTATCTAGGATATAGAATTTCCCATTATGGTTTGGAAATGGATCTCAATAAAGTCACCGCTATTTTGGAATGGGAAACCCCACAAACCCATAAACAATTGCAGAGTTTCCTTGGTTTCACAAACTTTTATAGGCAATTTGTACCACAGTTTGCTAGTATTGCATTGGGGATAGAGTATACCTGTCAACAAAATATATTAAGTTGAAATTAAACAGTAAAAAATTAGGTCCCAAATATCTGGGTCCATTCCCGATAACAAAAATCATCAATCATGTCACAGTAGAGTTAAAATTACCATCATTATTGGGCTGTATATACCCAGTGTTTCATGTCAATTTATTAAAACCCATTGACTTCTAGGTCGAAGTACCTGAAATTAAAAAAAGGTTATCAACATGATACGGATTACATTGAGATAGCTGGGATCCTCGACTCTCGAAAAAGAAGGAATAGTATCCAATATTCAGTACATTGGAAGGGCTACCCTTTATCAGAAGCATCCTGGGTGAAGGCATCAGATGTATGTGCAGATCATTTACTACGTCATTTCCATAATACATACCCCATCAAACCTGGGCCCACATTGCAATTAGAGTAACTGCCATGACTGTAATTAATAATAATGTTTTTCCTATGTTGCAGGCAGAGTCCTGGTAAGAGGGGCCACCTGTTATGTCTCCAGGGCATGCTGGAGCCATGACACCATGCGTTGTGCCATGTCAGACTATGCTATCAAGGGAGGAAGTGCTGTTAACCACCCGACCTGGGGCTTCGACTGTTCCACGGAGATAACAAGCCTTGCTGACATCACACGCTGAGCTGTTACAGCCTGTGGGCAGTTGTAGACAAAGTGATTAGGATACTGCCTATTGAACTAACGATCTCGAGAGGGGTGGAGGGTCACTTCATAGGCCTAAATAGAATGATGGAATATGATATTTGTACAAGTATAATAAATAGGGGTAAATAATTAATGGATAAATGGATAATTAATGGATACGGTGTATAGGAACATTGTATGGATGAATAAAGACTCATTTGATCATTACCTTGAGACCTTTGTTTCCCTTCCTGTCTGGAATTTGGCAAAACAGCTGAGATCCAGGCCCGCAGTTGCTTCAGCCTTTTTCTGACAGTCGACAGGAGCACGTCACTCCTCTGACGTCATTTTAAAGCAACGCTCGACACCAGCAAGCAGGAAGAACACAGATCCGACTGCAGTAGAGGCAAGATAACACTCTCCATGGCAAGCTGTCTTGTTTCAAGGTGTGTCTGGGCTCCCCAACGAGCTCTGCTATGTGCCCAAAGCTGACAGGCTCTGCAATGAGCTCCACGGCACTTCCTGAGCTGACGGGCTCCGCAGCAGGGTCCACCGTGTTCTCAGAGCTGAAGGAGCTCCACAGCAGGCTCCACAGTATTCCTGGGGCTGACGGAGCGAGCTCAGAGCCTGACAGAAGCTTTTTTTTGTTATTTTTAACTTTTGTCACAAACCTTTGTTCATTGTGAACCTTAGCTTTCCTCACTTCATCTTTACAGGCTTGGGCTACTTGCTGATGTTCTGTCTTAGTTATTTGCCCCTCTATGCATTTTTTATACTTGTCTTTTTTGTCTTTCAATTTATCAGAGTGTTCATAAAATAAGCCAGACTCGAAAAGTAAGTGCCCTCCTAAGCATACCCATGCACTCCGAATTCGTTGCCAATATCCATTTTGGTAGTGAAATCATGGAGACCTAATCCTAATCCTAAGCGGCTTTTCCTGCCAATGGAATTTTTTCCATGTATTTTTATTAGTAAATGCAGATAAGCAGGGACTCTAAAAGTTTGTGCCCTGCTAAACATACACATGCCCTCCAAATTCGTTGCCAATATCAATTTTGCTCTGCGAAATCATGGAGCCCTAACCCTAACCCTAACTCAATTTTCCCACCAATGGGATTTTCCCATGCATTTTACCAGGAAATGCAGATAAGCAAGACTTAATAAGGTAGTGCCCTCCTAAACATACACATGTGCTCTGAATTCACTGCCAATATCTATTTTGCTCTCTGAATTTGTGGAGGCCTCCCTAACCTTAAGTGGGTTTTCCCATCAATGAGATTTTTCGATGTATTTTACCAGGAAATGCTGATAAGCCAGACTCAAAAAATCAGTGCCCTCCTAAACACACCCATATGCTCCGAATTCATTGGTGATCTCTATTTTGCTCTCTGAATTCATGGAGGCCTAACCCTAACCCTAAGTGGGTTTTCCCGCCAATGGGATTTTTCCATGTATTTTACCAGTAAATGCAGAAAAGGCAGACTCGAAAAGTCAGTGCCCTCCTTAGTATACCCATATGCTCTGAATTATAGGATGGATTCAGGTTGCACTAAGATTTTCCCAAGGGTTCCTTGATAAGAAAAAAAAACTTGCTTGAAAAAATAGAAATCCAGATTTTATTCAGCTCCACTTCCATTCTTAGATGAAATGCATTTAAAATGAATTTTAAATGAAAAAAGCTGCAGATACTTTTAGGTGATATGAGGATTTTTTTAAAAAATAAAAAGAATTTAAACTAAAAAATGTATCTGCTAGGTGGAGGAGAAGAATCCAAAGAATAAATTCCCAGGTTTGGGTGGTATAATCTTGAACTGGTGATAATCCCCAATTAGGGATTATACTCTGGTGCTAAATCCCACTCTTGGTTGGAGGCGATTACAGGATTGTGCTTAGTCCAATTAAAATAGGCATTAGCATTTGCCTGTTATTATGCTTCCTATTAACTAGGAAAAGAAGCTGAACAAAGAAAACAGACTGGCCTGCTCCTCTACCAGGTGCATAAAGCTTTTTGTCCATGTTTATGAAGGCCCTGGGGTTGTGTTATCATTTGGGAATATCTGCTGATCAGGCTGTTCTTAAAAGCCTACGAAAAGAACGAGCATTTTGTGGTCTTTGAAGCTTATCATTCCTAGGAAGGGTGTCAATAAAAGCCTGTCTATGGGAGATCTTTAGCTTAGCACAACTTTGAGTTGGATTTAATTGCTTCCTTTGATTTCCACCTGCAACCAACTATACCATCTTTAGTTTTCCCCTTTTGCTTCCCCTTTGAATTTTTCTCAGTGGAAAGCAAATTCTCAGGGTGACCCGAAAAGGGCTAATACAAACAGCATCTCCCAAATAGCTATTTTTAAGATGTAGAACAGAACAATCCTGCTTCTTAAAAATTTACTGACATTAAGAGTTATTTAGTATGTCTAGTTGAACTAGATGAACATGATATATCTGTATAAACAATCTGAGTATTTCTTTTTAGTTATTCTCTGTCTGTATATATGTGTATATGTTGTGCGTATAAAGAAAAGCTGCCCTCGGATTATGTTCAATCATTTATTTTGTTCTGAGTAACAGAGTAATTTCCCAATGGAAAGATAGAATGAGGAAGATACTACACTTTAATTGCTGAGCTGAATTATCAAGAGATGCTTTTAGTGTATCCAAATATGACCTTTGGCAGAAACGAGGATCCTTTGTGCCTTTGGGAATCTCTAACATATGATATTGTCCATTTGAATGATTGTCTCTCCAGATCACATACTGTACCTTCATAAGACAGGAATAAAAGTAACAAGGGAGAGGGAGGAGGGGACACTCGGGAAAAAAGTGCCTATAAAGGAGTGGAGGTAGTAGCAATTGTGTAGAACAAAAATGCAAAATCTGAGATTTCAAGACTGCATACATTTCCTGAAACTCTTTCTCACTTCTCTTCTACCCTTGCCAACCAGATGTGATAAATGATAACTTCAGCTCTTCCATTAGTTAATTCTAGAAAACCTGTTTCACTTTTTAGACATAATCTGAAGAGCTGAACTTCCCTAAAACAATTTAAATAAGAAAATCCTAGGGGCTAATGAATTTTGATCTTGGGAAAACAAGCAGGCTACTTTTGCTGTTTTAAAGTGATCATTAAAAAAGAAACAAAGAAACATATTCCTTAGTAAATTTCATCAGGTCCATCTATGGTCAAAGAGTCCTCTGAAAATCTTAAAACCATATGAAGTAATCTAAAACAAATACACTTTAGGTAGGTCAAACATACTTAAATTGCACTTACCTTCTTTTAAAAGATGAAGTAATTAATATAAGTTACATTTTAAAATATACACGATTATATAAAGCTCTTAGGGAATCTTTTATTTCATTGTTGCTTTTAAGAAAAAGATTTAAAAAGTTCCTCTGGAAAAAGGTTATTCTTGCTTTCAAACTGTATTATCAAACTTTACTGATAATTGTGTATTAGTAAGACTGCCTTAAATGAAAATATTCCAAAATCAAAGGAAAAATTGAAAATTTTGCAACCAAATCTGAATATTATAGAGAGTAAACAAGAGCCAATAGTAGGCAAAGTAGTAGCTTCAGTATGAGAATGGAATAACGTCTGTCACCACCATCAAAAACTCTTGATGATCCAATGGTACTGATGACCACAGAGCAACTACTAGTTGTGTGTTTTCTTTGAGGGTCATTATTACTGGTGATAACTCAGTAATTACAAATAAATCTTTGATGACATCAGCCAAACATTTTCTGTCTATCTGTTCTGTTCAGCTGGTCACTTTGTCTTGTATCACTGTGAGAAGATTGCTCAGCTTGTTTCAGCTTTTTGTCTTGAGCACCTCTCCAAACAAGATTTGAGACTACCCAGGCTTGAAAGTTAGATACAACCATAGAACAGCATTGCTCACATTTGATTGCATTGTTGCATTGTGATACACTAACAAAAAAGTTTCAATTTCTGATTCGGTATGTTGATTTCTCAGACATTGCATGCAAAGTATTCTTAACTATAGAGACAGTCTGTTTGCAGATGAATGATATTGTATTGATATAATACTGATTGCATTAATTTTAAGAAATATCTACAACAGTTCAAATTGTGCTCCATTGTTCCTCACTAATAGTTCAAGAGCATTAGTTCTTTCAAAGGGTTCTTTTAATGCATTTATAGGAAGCCTGGCTGATGTTAAAGTCATTGGAACCTCCATGGCCACTTTGAATAAATATAGTCCACAACTAAAAAACTTGTGCCTTCCTGTTTATTATTGCAAAATGTAGCACATAGCTCCTTCAATATTTGAATTCTGAGCTGGGCTCAGCTGGATATCTCTCAGTCTTTGCCTAATACAAATACTATGAAAGTTCATTACAGTGAAATCTCAATAAATTAAGTTTTTTTGCACTACGTTACAGTCATTTTGGCTTGCTACATAGACTGAGAGAGTACTGGGTCTCTCATAATTTCTCAGTTCAGTTGTGATGGGAAAATTCTAATAATTTATGAGAGAAAATGTCAGCAAAATCTCCATCTCATATGGGTTTTTATTTACTCTGTAAATAAAATGATTCATTTTCATTTGCTTGATTGAGGGGTCCTTTTGAATATATTTTTGTATCTGTGTCCTTCAAAGAACAAGGCCCAATACTGCTTTTAAGCGAAGTCCCTTTTTATGGAATGAAGACTTACAATAGAAGCTGATAGTTAGTGCTGAGAATAGATTTATTTTGAGCCCGGAATAAGAATGGTTGTTTGTAAAACATTGCAGAATAAGAGTAGATGAACACTTCATTTGTATTTCACAAATGGCTGGCTAGCTTCACCCATTTCAGAAGCAAAATAGAAAGAGGATCAAAGACATTGGAATCTGATTTAGCAAAGTTACTGATAAAATGGGAGCTAAAGAACAGACATGTCCAATGTCTAAGATTCATTAATGTAAGTTCTTTTTGCTTGCAATAAGCTTGGCTAATGAGACTTTGTAAGAATCTATATATCTGGCTTTCTATTTGGAATTTGACAGTAAACTCCATTTATATAATCTGTGTAAATACTGACTGAAACGTTTGATTTCCCAAACAGGCTCAGTGGTGCCCTTCTATTTGTGCATAAGTCTTCTCTGCAGTTGTGAGAGTGCATGATGCAAATGCTAATTCATATACCTAATTCATATACCTCTTTGCCAAAGCATGGTGGGGATGCCCCTCCAAAACCAAGCCATTAATAACTCTATAATCTTTTTTAAATATTTATAATGAGAAGCATCTTGGAATCTTGCTCAACTGCTATCTGTCAATAAGTCCCTGCTATGTTATTTTATTAAAATGTTGTCTTCCAGTGAGGTTATAGCCTATAATAGTGGATATTTTGATATTCTAATACTACTACAAATCCTGACATTTCTGTTCTTGTTTGGCTACTGGAAATAGAGATTCCAATCGACTCTGAAGAATTACCTCAGCTGATTCTCTGATCCAGTTCAGTTACTAACTTGTTTTGCATATGGCATATGAAATTGGATGTGTTTTGTTGGAGTGGCATTTTCCTGTAATACAATGTACCTTGGAAGAGTTTGAGTGTGCTCATGCCATCTCTGAAGTTAGCACATTATCATGCAATATCTTTTCCTGTTTATTCTCAGAGTCTCCATGACAGGAAATATAGTGTGAAGAGTGTTCATGAAAGTCCAATTCAGCAGCAGCTTTCTTAGGTGATCATGTCCCAGTACTGATCTACCTTTATTCACAACATGTACAGGTAATACTTTACTTATGACCATAATGGAGCCCAGAATTTTAGTCATAAATTATTGTGGTTGTAAATCAAAGCGCTGTGTGATGAGACTTGATTTTATGAATATTTTTGCAACAGTCATACAACAAGTCACCATGGTCGTTAAGCAAACACATGGTTGTTAAGCAACTCCAGCATATCCTCCAGCATATCCTTTTTTTGCTGCCAAAAAAAGTTGCAAATTGTTGTCATGTGATCATGGAATGCTGCAATCAATCTGGTTTGTCATGTGCATGAAATATGGCCACTGGGTATGTTTATTGACACTCATAACTTTTAAGGGCAGGTCATAAGTAGCTTTTTTGAAGTCCATTGTAGCTTCAATAGTTGTTAAGTGACAAATTGTAAGTCAAAAACTACCTGTAAGTCCAACGTATTTTGCTGGTTATTGTGTTTACTCCAATGTGAGTTATCTTTTTCCAGTGCAAAGTCCTTAATAATCTCTGAGTTTGGTTGTTTGGTAGCAGGTACTTCATTACTCTCAAGTAGGTAACACCAAAGTGAGCAAATGTGAGTTTGCTCCCTATTTATATATATTAGGTGGTCCTGCCAGTTTGGGTATGTGCAGGTGGTTGTCTCCTTAGTAATTCCTTGTAGTTATTTTTCTGCTTGATTGTTTTGTGTATCTCAGGTTATCCCTGAGGTACATATTGCATATTCTCTTCTATTGGTATCTTTTCCCCAATATAAGTTTCTAACTGTATTTTTTCTTTCTTTTTAAAAATAATTTTATTACAGATTGAAATTAAAAGGAATAAAAACTATACAAACTACAAAAATAATGTGCAAAAGGAAAAAGAAGGTAAAAGAAGTAACTTCTCCTTTCATTACCCAAAGTACTCACAATTTAAGAAAATTTTTCAGCATCTCTTAAGTTACAACATATACTCACTTTGCTTCATATTTCATTCTCTTAACCAAAACCAAAATCCCAAAAAATCCTTATCATTCATTCATTGTCACCAAAAGTCCAGTAAGGGTTGTCAGATAGTTATATTTAATTATCTGTATTTATTTTGATGGAATAAACCAATCTTGAGTTCCTTCTCTGTAACTTTGAATATCTTAATTCTTAATCCCTTTAAACTTGTTGTCACTGACCTCATCCATTTCTGGCAGTTATCTCACACTGCTGACTCAGCTTCTTGTCGCTGACTACCCCAAAATATTATTTTTTAGTACTGAGGACCCTGGGCAGACCAAAATCATTGCTCTTAATTAATATGATAGCAAATGCTTTGCCAAATGCCAATTTTTTAAATTTGTATTTTAAAAAAATAATAATTTAAAATCCTGTTTTGACAGACATAGTAAAGAAATAAAGGACAATGAACTAAGAAGGTGAAAGAAGCAGGAAATCTGGTGGGCACCAAATAAGTTGTTTGGGGATATAAAAAAAGTCAAGATGGTGGCTGAAACTGATTGAAAATTCACCTGCTTTTTTGTCACTCACTGTAGTGGAAGCCATCTTGACTTTTTTCAGCATAACCTGCAGACAATCTTGCCAGTAACTCAGCTTTTTGCAAAAATGGCTGCTGCTGTCTGTCCATGTTCTTCTGCTACCATTTAATAGGATGTGTATTTACCATGGAATAGCAGCAAACTGGTCCAATTGAGTTGTACAACTCCATCTGTACTGGAAGTCATCTTACAAATATGACCACTGAATATACTGAATACATATAAAATAATCAAATTCCATTTGTAGTTGATTTAATTTAGTAGCACACCACCAAAAGTCTATGATTGATTGATAGCCCAAAACAGGTATGCACCTTGATCTAAATAGAGTTCATGTTTCTATATAATTCTTAAGCACCATACAAGCATGATGAAATAGAAGCCCTGCACAGTAATGAAGAACATACTTTGCATGTGGATGTTCAGAGTCAGTCCTTAGCATCTTCAGGTAAAAGGTGATGGGGAAGATTCAGTAGAGTAGCTGCTGGTCGACAAAAGGCAAGATTGGAATTTTATCTAATTGTAAACAACTAAGTTCTGCAGATGTTTTGAATAGCAAGCCAGAATCTTTTTACTATTAAACAAGCCAGAAGGGAAGTTGATCGAAGTTGAAACCCAAATGATTTTGAACATTTTCATTAGAAATAGCTTCTTAATTATCTCCATGACTTATTTTTCAGATATATAAAGGAAAATTGAAGTGCCACTTCATACAGTTATTCCTGCAGTACTACAATCTTATTGGAATTCTTGCATACAGTCCAGGAAGTTGCCTAGCATCTGAATGAGTCTTCAAAATTATTGGAAGAAGCCAATTAAGTGGAACTTTGGATGTCCTTTATTGATGCAGTATTCTAAGGCACAAAACCATGTACCCCCACTCTCTCTCACACACTTACATCATCTCCATCTTCATCTGCCTGCCTGCCTGCTTCCTACACCCTGCTGCTATATGTTGGACTGTGGACTCTCTGCATAGTCTACACCTTGGATTCTGCATTGGACCTGTTGAACCTGTTCTATGGAATATGAATATATATCCTAATTAACTAACTAACTAACTCTCTCTCTCTCTCTCTTTCTCTCTCTCTCTCTCTCCCTACCTACCTACCTACCTACCTACCTATCCTTCATACTGGAAGGTTTTTTAACGCTTGGATTACTAAGGATAGGGACTGTAGAATACATATATTACATTTTTAAAAAAAACCAAATATAGATTATTTAACCAATGAAAAATATCTTCCTTCAAGAAGAAAATGAGATTACCAATTTAGGATATAATGAGATAGAGTTAAAATAATTTTGGTTTCCAGCCTAGGTACAATCTTTATCACTAAGAAAGATTATTGTATTTTTTTTACAAGTTTCTAATCTCATTATACCTTTTACCATCTAAATGATTTATCAGCAAATGAATGCCAAATGCTGTAGGCTGTGTGAAATATAGGGCAGTGCCATCATTGGAATTTCTTCATGCTCCAGATTCTCATTAGGTAGTGACTATTTCCTGCTTCCTATACAGTTCAGCACTAAGGCTATAAATAGGAAGCTCAGCCAACCAAATCCTACAAATATAGGGAAAGGTCAGAGTAAATTGATGCATGCCTAAAATTTATGGAACACCCTTTGCAATTATTACATCCGTGAAGCTTGGTTGATGTGAGCAACACTTGATGGAATAGAAAGTGTTGCAAAATAATAACAATAATAGTAAATGCTCACTTTATTCTCTGCAATGGTCCAAAGAAGTGGAAAAATTTAAAGCTTTAACATTTGTTATCCTTGCTACACTAAAGCATGTGTATCGACAGTAAGCTATTTTCTGAATAATACAATGGCCCTTTGCACTTTGCACTATACATAACATTATTAAACAATTTAAAGAGATCAAACACTTGTATACTTCAGAAACAATTTGTCCATCAGAACTAAAGTTAATAGCATACAATCTGATTTATCTAGAGATATAGTATTTAACAATGTTCTTGACAAGGAAGATTAAGCAATGTAATCCTATGCATGCACACTCAGAGGCATATGCAATGTCACACTCTATTTAGTAGGATTGCACAGAATTCTTAATATGGAATTCTATCTGTCATGCTCCAGAAAACCCAGACTTGCAGTGGGGCAGTTGGTTTGCATAGAAGACAAAATCTACTAAGCTACTTATAGTGAGAGGATATATCAGAAAGAAGTTGGAGTGGAAGAACATTGGTGGACAGGGGATTGCCTTGTCATTGTATAGCCCCAGAAAGTTATTTAAGTAGAATAGAGTAATGGATGGCTAAATGGCATACATTTCTACATTTGGATGTGGGGTCTGACAGTGTGAGTGGTGCTTCATATTGTAGGTAACCTTTTGTTTGATGAGAAGTGGGAACAATTAGTATGGCTAAACATATTGACAGGAGCTTGGAATCCATTGGTGTGAGCTTGCCACTGAAAAAGTGAAACATGCTAATAATACAGCTGAGTGTAGAATATGGGTTTAGCTTAGCTTTAGATGTTCATTATATTTGAACTAAAAGCTAGATTCAGTAATGAAAACCTGAGGATAGGAAAGCCTCACTTCTATCTAAATTTCCTCTGTAAGAGAGATGTAATGTACAAGAGGAAGACAGAATCACCGTTTGTGTCTTAAATACAGGCAAACATTTAGCATATGAAGATCCCTTCTTGCTATTTACACTAGTGGTCAAAAGTGCTCTCAGTTAGAAAGAGACAAGATGATCTCCAACTGTGGAACAGCCAGAGTCAGGAGGTACTTTCAATTCAAGTGTAGAGTCAGGTAAACTATTTAATCATATGGTTAGAATCAACTACACAGAGCACTCTGTGGTCTTTTCTTGGCTTCTTGGATTTTACACAACACTTCTTACTATGTTCTTTGAAACTTCAATTCATAATTGTGAATTTCTTTTCAATAAAAAGAAAAGGATAAAACAAACATGAAAGGTAGTTTTATATTTTGCCAATTTGTACAAAAAACCTTCTGACTACCCTCTTCCTTGCATTGCATCCTATTTAGTCACAAGAATGGCATCAACTATGCAGAGCATGCTGTGGTTCTTTTGTGGTCTCTGGGATTTCAGGCACTTTATTTTATGAATCACTTCTTATTATGCCCTTTGAAGCTTCAACTCATAATTATGGATTTTTTTTCAGTGAAAAAAGAAAAGAAAAGAAGACTAACATGTTGGACTTTATATTTTGCCAATTTATACAAAACACCTTTGACTACTTTCTTTCCTACATTGCAATCTTTGTCAATGTATTTTTTCTCCCAGGTTTTTTAATCTATTTCAGTCAACCTAGAAAATGTTGGGAAGCATAGAACATTGAAATAACTCTGATGTTTATTAATTTTACTAGTCTGAATGAAAAACATCTATCTGATTCCATCAAATATTGAATTAATGTATGTGATATTTGAATCCTTCATTTTCTCACCTTCCTTCCTGCCTCTCCCCACTGACATTAACAGAAATTCTTCATTGTTAATCTGGAATCACATAAAAAGGTCTAATTAATGCTTCTAGTGATGTTGCCAGCAGAAATTGGGAATGTGATATGGGATCCATTTCTGTACACATTCTCTGGTTTGGGCTTGTAAGAGTCTGACTTGTGTTGAAAGCAAGAGTGCCTTTTAGTTTGGAATTATCTTCATTGACTTTAGATAGAAGTACTGTATGTAGATTGCCTATTTCTATACCAGTGATGATGAATCTGTAATATGTACATCAGAACTGACATGCCATGACATTGTTGGGTGACTCAGTAACAACTATTTCTGAAAGCATATCCGGAGTGGGATTCTACAGGTTCGCACCTATTAGCTAGAACCGGTTGTTAACATTCTAAGCAGTTCGGAGAACTGGTTGTTAGAAGAAATTACTGGCCTAATCCTGTAAGGAAGGCAGGAAGGAAACATTCTGGTGTTGTTGCTTACAGAAGCTGCCTCTCCATTAACCCTTATTACATACTTGGCAGGACTAGACTTCCTATCTCAGGAACGTCTCTGGAGTTTTTTCCCCTCCTTTGCTGGTACTTTGCTTGTGTGGATGACCATTCAACGTTACAATGGCACTGAAAAAAGTGACTTATGACCATTTTTCACACTTACGACTGTTGTAGCATCCCCACAGTCATGAGAGGCCAGGCGAGGAGATGTGTGCCTCGATGTGGGTGATATTGAGTTGGCCACACCCAGCCAATAACATGACCACCAAGCCATGTCCACCTAGTCACATGACCACCAAGCCATGCCCACCACCTAAGCCACGCCCACAGAACCCGTTGTTAAAAAATTTGAATCCCACCCCTGAGAATATCCCATTTTCACACAAATTTGGGAAGCTGCCCTGGAATAGGGTATTCTCTTACACAGCCTCTTATGTGAGATGCCATTCTTTTATACAGCCTCTGAAAATCATGTGAAAATTGGGTATGCTTTCATATAGTTCTTGGAGATTTACAGTGGCCATGAAAGACCAAAAGAGCGCTCTCTGATGCTGCTTCAAAAACATCAACAGAAAAAGAACACCACTTGAAGATAAGTGGCTTATGGAAGATCCTGGGGACCGCTGGGGCAATATCACCATACCCTAAGTTTGCACACCTTGGAGATTGGTAAGAAGTAGCCTTTTTGAGTGGCAATATTGGTGCTAGGGCTGAAGTCAAGGTTGGGCCTCTATTTTAGGCCCAGCCATGGAGCTGCTATGAAAGGCCACAGTTCAGGGTCTAAATGGGGCGATAGCAAGTGATAGAGAACAAAAGAAAGAAAGGGTGTTTGAAGGAGAGGGTGTGACATGCCACCCGAGTCAAGTTAAGCATTTTCCAATTTTTTGATCTGCTGAGCCCATCACTGTTCTATGCACATCTACTTGGACAGATATTTTGCTGCTGTAAGGCTGGATGTTTCCAAAACAGGGTTACCAGATATCTGGTATCTGGACAAGCAAGGAAAGACACAAGCAAACCAAAAAGGGGATAGAGAGAGGGAAAGGAGGGCACACTGTTTACTTCCTTGACATCGACAACAAAAATTACAGCAAAAAAAAAAAAAAAAAAAAAAACCTCTGCAAAAAAAGTACTTAGGCCTACATATATATGAACTTACTTTTTACAGCATCAGAAAGTCTGAGTTTTCAATCACAATGTTTTTGAACAAATCTTTATTTTCAAAAACATCTGCTAGCAGTAATACAGAATAAACTTTTCAATTTTCACCATAGAAACATATGACAACTGTGGATGACTACAGACAATAGCGATCATAGATTTGAAGGGGCTGGACTGAAGTTGATTGATGGAATCAGGAAATAAATGAAGTAATGTAAATCTAGGCTGTCAAGTCTGTCAACAGATAAAGGAAAGAAAGAAGCTGACAATTTACAAGGTCACAATACAAGAAAGTTTCTGTAAATACTGATGTGAAAACAATCTCCCCCCAAAATAGGACACTCAAAAGCAAGACAATTTTATGACTGTGCCTGCTGGACAGAGGACATTGGGGAAAATAAGGAAGACCTAACCTTTGACAGACATCTGGTAATCATATTCCAGAAAGATAACCTTTTAATTTCTTTGAAGAATTAGTGGTGTGGGGAAGTTCAGTGCAATTTTTTATCATCTTATGGAAACATATTTGAAAAAAAAACAAAAAAACAAAGAGAGATCCAAAAACAGATGGAGGAGCTACCATTGAAATCTATTTTGCTTCATTCTAAACATGGAAAAGGACAACAGAAACCAATATTAACTTAAAATAAAATGTAAAGAGATGAAAGAGGCAACAAGCAGAAGGCTTTGCTTGGCAGGGTGAAAAGCACTTATACCGACAATCTGTCAAGATGGGAAAACTGAAATGTAGCTGTAAAACTAATCCAGAATGCATTATCAAATTATAATAATAACAAGGAGAAAATTCAAAAATATATTGAAAATTAAAGGTTTTTTTACACACAAAGTATAAGGTTTTTCAAAAATAGTTTTCTGAAGGCAGGTGTCAAAATAACAAAGCAAAGTTTCATTTAATTTATTAACAGTACTTGCATATGTGATAAAAATGAGTTCTTCTATTTCACAATTACCGTATTTGCCGGCGTATAAGACGACTTTTTTGCCCTGAAAAAGATGACTCCAATTGGGGGTCGCCTTATATGCCGGGTCGCCTTATACGCCGCAAATAGTAATTGGGAAGCACTGCGGCTGCCCGCGGCTGAGGCACTTTGCGCACCGTGGAACGAATCCCGTGAAGCCGAAGGAGCAGCCAGCCTGCTTCCCAAGGAAGCGAGGCTCGCACCGCCCGAGCTCCGCTGAGGTATCCGGCTGGGGCTGTCAGGAGTTGTTACCGCTGGCGCGCGCCCGCGCTGGCTCCAGTCCAGCGTTGCCTCGGGAAGGAAAGGCAAAAGCCGCGGCTCTTCCTTTTTGCCTTCCCTTCCCGAGGCAACCCAGGACTGGAGTCGCGCGGAGCCGCGCCAGCGGTAACAACTCCTGACAGCCCCAGCCGGATACCTCAGCGGAGCCCGGGCGGTGCGAGCCTCGCTTCCTTGGGAGCTGGGAGAAGGCTGGCTGCTCCTTTCGGCTTCACGGATTCGCTTTCCACGTAGACAAAAGTGCCTAAAAAAAAAAAAAAAAGTGCAAAAGTGGAAGGCATGCGGAAGAGGGGCGAGTATATAACAAACTATATTTTGAGTGGAAATGTTGGGGGTCGTCTTATACGCCGGGTCGTCTTATACGCCGGCATATACGGTATATCAAGATGTCCTGGATTTATTTTTATTTTTATTTTTTGGTGCTTCTCTTTCCTCCCTCCCCAAGAAGGAAGATCTTTTATACAAAGGGCTTCTGGTCTCCTCTCCCATCCCATTGCTCACTGTACAAGTGTGAATAGGAGGGGCAGAGCGAAGGATATCATTCATTGTGGACCCCAAAGTGGACTCCACAGTTTACTGAATTAGGTGCTAAGCCACGGTATGCAGCATTAGGAATGAGCCAAATAGGACCACATCACTGATCATATTTATTTCATTATTTTTATTTTATTTACTGTATACCCCATCTTTATGATTTGTAAACAACTCAAGAAGGAAAACACACCTAATGCTCCTTTCTACTGCTATTGCAAACATTAATGCTGAAATGTGGCCCACCAATTTTTATCATTCTGCAGTCTGGAAAACCCAGGAATGCTATTTTTCTACTTATGGGTGGGAAGAAGGGAGGCCATAATCAGAGATAATGCATTTGCTCCATATGACTTTATATGCCCAGCAGCTGTTGAACTAGTCTTTCGTTCCTGTATAGTATTAACCCACAACATCAGGGTAACATATATGAGTTCACCCTTCGACATGTTTTATGTCATCTTCTGCATTGGGTAAACTGACCAATTTTTGTGGGGAAAGAAGAGGTACAAATCTGACATCCCATGCAAGCTCCACATGATATTCTGCCTCTAATCTCAAATTGCAATCTAAGAAAAAAAATTATAAAATCTGATTTTAATCATGAAGCAGTCAAGCAAAAATTAATTAGAAGGTTTCAAAGGCATTTTTAAAGGCTTAAATGAAGACAAGGGTGATTCTTATTACATTATATTGCTCAGTAAAATAATGTCCATCTTTTATATTTGATCACTTCTAAAACAATTATGTCTCTTAGCTCTCCTCTCCTCTCCCCCCTCCTCCCCTCCCCTCCCCCTCCCTGAACAATAGCTTAACATATATAAATTTCATATAAATAAATTTAACATATGTAAATAAACAGCTTAGCATATATATAAATTTCTCTCATATCCTAAGTAGTAGATAAAGTGGCCTGTGATCCACCAAATCTTACATTACTTAGTGTTTAAGATATCAGAAGATTCTTATAGCTTTTCTTATACAGAGTTTTTAGAATGAACCCTTAGCAGTGTTTCTCAACGTGGCTAAGGAATTTTGAGAATTAGGGTCCACACATCTTAAAGTTGGTGAGGTTGAGGAACACTGCCTTAATGTTATGTTTCCTATTCCTATTCTGATTTTGCTATGTGACATTGGGCCAGGATGCTAAATAACCCCATTATTACACTGAGTGCTTCCATACTGGAGACAAATTCTAATCACGCTTGACGAAATAAAGTATCTTTTTCTTCTTCTATAGGTACTGCTTGTGTGACTGGGGTTGTTTTATAATACAATACTTTAGTTAGTGTTTGATTGTTATTTCAACTTATGTTGTTGTTAGCCAGTCAAGATTTGTGTGTTAGATGAGTGTCCATATACATTTTTATGTAAATAAAATTGGAAGCTAAATAAGAATCAGGGTTGGAAAAAGAATGCATGCCCTCACAATCAGGTAACCAAGTAACAGTCAGAAGTACAGGTGAAACTTGAAAAATTAGAATATCGTGCAAAAGTTCATTTATTTCAGTAATGCAACTTAAAAGGTGAACCTAATATATGAGATAGACTCATTACATGCAAAGCAAGATAGTTCAAGCCATGGCGTGTCATAATTGAGATGATTATGGCTTACAGCTCATGAAAACTCCAAATACTTGAATTTGGTCAAACAGTAACTAAGACCCGAATCAAAACACACTTTGAAACATTTTTCTTGATGGAAAACATCAATTAGTCTCAAAAGAGAAAATTTAAGAAATACATTATCATTAAGGCACCTTGTTTTAAATGGCCTCCAGAGTGTCCACAGGATATAGTAAAACAAAGTCAAGATGGCAGCATGAAAGTAGGATCAAAGCTCTGCCTGCAATGAACCTTAAAAATGGCAAAGCTTAGAGCACCTCATTGTGGCCATAATTTCATTTTTTTTGACATGCCCTCATGGCTAGCACTGAAAAGCACAGGGCATTCATATCTCTTCTAGATTGCTTCTAGATTGCTTAGCTTTTTAGAGATCCTAATGGCAAGGCAAATGCACCAGAACACTCACAAGGAAGGACAGGATGGCAAAAGGTTTTTTTTCCACTGCTATTTCCAGAAGTCAGCATTACCTCTCTGTTGCCTGTAGTTCAGATACCCATTTCATAATTTCCATCTTTTTTTGACCTATGTCACTGCTTTTATCAGTAGAAGAAAATCGGTTACATGAAACAGATTATGGTGCAGAATATAGGTTGGTGGGGGGTTTGGGGGTCTGCTTACAAATAGTTCACAGTTTTTCATGCTTCTGAAAGAGGCAAATCTGTGCATTGTGCAATTGCTACTCTCATAGTAAAGAGTCAATAGAAACTGCCTAGACTTTCATGAAAAATTTATGAAAAGATCATTGCAAAGCCAATTTATCCTTGAAAGAGTACATGCTGATCATAAGTTTTCAAAAGAGCCTGTCACATAAAGTCTAAGAGATGAATTACAGGGGAATTATTAAGGTGATATGCACAGGGCCTTCAGGACCCAGAAAGTTGCTTCTGAATTTTATTGCAAAGTCTAAGTTAACTCTAGAGTTCCTCTCATGGAAATCCAATGCTAGGTTGATATTGGCTAACTTGCTAGTAGGGGGCTTGAATTTCTCTTGAAAGTAAAAGTAGAAAATGCTGGTGAAAATAGAAGTAAAAAAGTGCTGCTGAAATGGGCTGGAAGTTTGGTTATTTGCATTTTTCTTAATACAGTGATCCCTTGGCTTCCAAGATTATCATTCTCATAATTCTCAAACATCATAGCCAACTTCAAGGAAGATGGATGCAATAGTCTGTATCTGGAGTCCACTGCTTTAATAAGTAACATAAAAGGAAGACATGTTTTTTCTCTTAATTTAAAAAAAGTCATGCTTCTGAAATCTCTGGCTAGTTTACAGTCTTAAAATGCACATGGGAATATTATTTTACCAAATAGGCAAACAGATGCTGAAAGAAAGCACAATTTAAGGGAATATGTATTTTCAGCTATGCTATAATATTTTTTTCCCATAGATACCCTGTTTCTCCAACAATACGGCTTTCCCCAATAGGAAGTCCCAGCATGTTTTATAGGCATGAATGAAATTAAGCCCCTCCCTCCAAATTAAGGCCTATATTAAAACATGTGAAATGGGGGGAAATGGCGGGGGAGCTTGCCGTTAGGAAGCACTTTTGTTGCACACCCGGATATGGTGCTGCCTGCGTTGACCCCAATACAAAGTGCCCCACCAATGCCGAGGTCAACATCCAAGCCCTCACCACCTGCCCGCCCGAAGATGCAAGTGGGGGGAATTAAGTCACCCCTGAAAAGACGGCCTTGCCATTTTTTCGGGGCTCAAAAAAAAAAAAAAAGACCTGGCCTTATTATATGAGAAACACGGTACTGAGTTTCAAATTCTTGACAATCCATCTTCTAAAGCTTTCACTAAGTTTATCTCCTCCCTTTAAAAACTTCAGAAAAATTATTTTCTTTTGTGGGGAAAATTCATGTTTCAAGGAAGAAAACTGTACAATGTTATTGAGACAACAAGGTGGTTCAAATATAAGAACATCAAATCTATATGCAAATAATCAAAGTGAAGAGGGCATTTTCAGCTACATTATTGCAGCTTGCACCCCTTGCCTTTTGCCACCTTCAACCATCTCTCTGCTCCAAAGAAAAGCTCACCTTGGGATAGCATCTGGCTCTGCTAAATACTGGCCTTCTTCATTTTACCATGCCTTCTATTTATGTTTTCTACTTCTACTTCCAGGATCATTATTAGAAACAGAAGTCACATTTTAATATCATTTTCATGTAAATTAAACCACAGCTTGGTTTTGGTTTTGTCTTGGCCTATTTTTTCAGGATCTATTTTTCAATCTCTGCCCCTAGTTCTCTATGTGCCTGAAAAGTGTGCACTCTGGGTATATGAAGACTTTGAATACAACTCATCATCTTAAGTAAATAACTAGATATCTTCTCTTTCCTTTTGGGAGGCCAAGCAGTCCAAGATGGATTCTCTCACCCTATAATACTGATGTTTTGCCATGCACTGCACATGTAGAAGATTATATGTTCATCTGCTGTAGTAGAGGAGGGGGAAAAAATCAGCAACTGGGGTTCAGAATAAAAAAAAGATCCATCTATTTTAAGATGGCTTTCTTTCATCCAAAATAAAGTCACACTTAAACATCAGTAGTGCCATTTGACTCTGTTTCTCCTTGGAAAACACACTTGAAGACCAACGACTTAAACTACTTCATAGGATTGTTGAGAAATTAATATATATCCATTAGAGGCACAATGGAACATAAGTAGATAATAGGATATTTTTAAATATATCTAAGGATTGAGAATATCTTCAATAAAGAAAATGGTTCCTTGACAAAAACGTACTATATCAGTAGGCAAACATACATACACACACCTAACAAGTGTATCTTGGGCACTAAACAGAACTAGAGTACAACACATTAAAAACACATTAATATATCTGTTCTCACCAGTGTTATGTTAATAGTACTGGAAGCTATTATGGACAAGCTGTCAGGCATGCACAGTAAATGAATTGCTGGGTCAGCAGGAGCATATGCTGCACCATGATTCATAATCAAGTACTATTAATCTACTGAGATACAAAGCAAGTCAAAGAGACTAACATGTTCTCTATTATTACTAGCTTGTTTGCCTACTTAGGCAGCCCAACTTTATTACCTTTTTCAACTTAAAGTTTGAAAACAAATGAAACAACAGGAAAACAATGTATTGACAGAAGTTTTCATTTCAGTACTAGATCCTGCAAGAGTAGTGGTTATTTACATCTTGAATTAGTCACCAGGCTTGCCTCCCTGCTTTTCAGGTTGCAGTTCTCTAGAATTTGTTGAAAAGGATGAGGGAAGAAGAAAATGTTATTGCTGCCTCTTGTGAAGGTACTGTATGAGTTAAGAAAGGTATTATCTGCCGAAGAAATCACAATATTGGAAGAATCTATGTTTCTTGGCTATTCCCAGCATCTTCTTCAAACTATCAGAATCACCTTAAAACTTCAGGAGCAAGAGCAACAGCATGTTCAAATTAAGATCTAATTGAGGGCATAGTCTAGGCTAGCAATGCAAATCCTATCTATGAGTAAGAAGCATGCCCTGGATTATGACCCTTGTTACAAATCAGGAAAGACTTTTGTTAAATAAAGTTCCTTAGTCAGAAATTAGTCTTAGCCAAATAGTGTCGGATATATGATGCAACACCCAGAAAAATACAGCATACTTCACTTAATCCTCCAAGGAAAGATTGAAGGCAAATGAGGTCCAGGCAGAAGAAGAACATCATGGCTTCAAAATCTAAGGGACTGGTTTGGACAAAACTCAACAGCACTTTTTTTGTGCGGCTATCGATAAAAATAGGATCGCCAACATGATCATCAATGTCTGATGATGGATATGACATAAGCAGAAGAAGATAAATAATGTTCCCTCTTCTTTCTTTCTCTCCCTCCCTCCATTTTCTATGCTGAACCTCCATATTGATAATCTGAATTATTTCTTTTTTAGTTATTTGTGGTAAGGCAAGTTTTGAACCACACAACAGGCTTGGTAGACCTACCATATTTAGTTGCAAAAACCCAGATGACAATTAGCTGGCAGAAGAGAGATTCAGAGAATTAATTCCTTGCTATCCTCATGGAATTATTTGAAGTTTTGCTGGACGGACAGGATTTATAGTTCAACAAAGAAAGAGGCTTTTATTTTTGGTGCCTTCAAATCATTGGTGATGCCTGGTGAGTGCCTGGACTAGTCCCTGCTGTTTTCTTGGCAATATTTATGAAGTGATTTGCTATGGCTTTCTTCCTGGGACGGAGAGAAAATTACTGTCTCAAAGTCACCCAGCGGGCTTGGTTGTATGTAAAGAGTAATTAGAACTCAAAATCTCATGATTTCCAACCAGTGCCTTAACCATGACACCAAAATGGCTCAGAAAGAAACCAAGCGAACAGGTTCTGAAAATGTGGAACATTGCTTGAAGATACCAGGCTTGAAATTTTAGACCTAGACAACCTAGAACTACGCTATCTTTGGTCTGATCTAAGTATAGTACATAAAATTATCTACTGCAATGTCTTACCTGTCAATGAACACTTCAGCTTCAACCACAACAATACAAGAGCACACAATAGATACAAACTCAAGGTAAACCATACCAAACGTGATTGCAGGAAATACAACTTCAGCAACAGAGTGGTCAATGTCTGGAATGCTCTACCTGACTCTGTGGTTTCTTCCCCAAACCCCAAAAACTTTAACCTTAGACTGTCTACTATTGACCTCACCCCTTTCCTAAGAGGTCTGTAGGGGGTGTGCATAAGCGCACCAACGTGCCTACCGTCCCTGTCCTATTATTATTTTTTTATTCGTATCCATTTCATGTATTTATAATCACGTTTATACTTATATCTGTTATCTAATACTTGCTTGACAAATAAATAAATAAATAAATAAATAAATAAATAAATAAATAATAAGTATCCTTGATAGAAGCTTTACCCTCACCATTATACTTAGATTTAGACAAATGCTGCTGGAGGTAAACCTTGTGTCAAGGATTAACTTAATCAATGTCCCACACTTTCAGAAACTATTGACAGTCTTATGGACCAGAAGTACAGTCTGCAGTCTATAAATTATCTAAGACTATAAATTAGCAAATGATGCATTGCTGTTACTGATCCATTGAGAAAAAAAAAAACATCTCTGAACAATTCTTATCGATAACCAAAAAAGTCAATCTGAATGCATTATTTTGCTGACAGGCATACTTCAGTCTCTGCTTCATCTGCCTAATGATAGGTCATCTGATCTCTATTTGGTACACCTTCTACTAAGATTAACATATCAGGGTTAAAAGAAACTGGATGATCACTGGATAGCAGCAAAGAGGTATGTTCATAACAACTCTAACTCCTTGCTGTCCCCTGATGGTTGTCTCATTTTTTGCATCCCTGGTTTGGCAGCCTTAAAGTTAATGACTGTCAGACAAATAACCTTTTATATGGAGTTATTTTAGGTCAAGGACATTTATTACATTTTATTACATTTAAATGTATTACATACATTTTATTACATTTATTACATTTATTTTGAACTGGCACTATTATCTTTTCAGCACCAAGATAAAATACTTTTCTTTTGAACATTTGCTTTTCTGATTGTTTTCAAGTATTCTTTAAATATTTTTCTGATAGGGTACATGACATGACTGTCAGACAAATAACCTTTTATATGGAGTTATTTTAGGTCAAGGACATTTATTACATTTTATTACATTTATTACATTTAAATGTATTACATACATTTTATTACATTTATTACATTTATTTTGAACTGGCACTATTATCTTTTCAACACCAAGATAAAATACTTTTCTTTTGAACATTTGCTTTTCTGATTGTTTTCAAGTATTCTTTAAATATTTTTCTGATAGGGTACATTATTTTCAATTGCTTCAGAATTCTGATACAATGCAATGGTTTTGTTGAAAAGGAATGAATAGGAAGCTCTTGGTGGAACCACCGTATACACATGTATGAAATGGGTAGACAAATAGACATTTGCTCTTCTGTCCAAAAGAGGGAACACATGATTCAAAAGTGATTAGAAAGCTTTCTGGTATTCATTTAAGCAGCACAACTTTTACTTCAGGCTTTCACTTTTCCTATAGGAGAGCAGATACTGTTCTATATTTTCAAACTTATATTAGAACCTATGAAGAGTCAGGTTGCTCTGATAAACAACACATAAATGTGAGAGCAGCACATTTCTTTCAAATCATTTCTGAAGCTTCCCAGCCCAAAACAGATTATTTTGCATGAAGGCAGTAAGAAATCGATTTGCATATACTGGTATCCTGTAGTTCATTATAGATTGAAGTAATAGCTATAATGTAGATTCTTGACTGCAAATGTTAATGGCAAGTTGATACAAAACTTATCAGGAGAGATTGGAGGAACTGAATATGTACAGCCTAGATGACAGAAGGGACAGATTGAAAACTTTAAATATCTTCAGAGTGTGAATATGGTTCTAGGAGTCAATATTTTTAATATTAAGCAAAAAGACAAGGACATGGGCATAATGTCAAACTGACAGGAAAAGTTGAAAAGTAATATTAGGAAGTATTGCTTCATAGAATTAGTAGAAGCTTTGAACCAACTTCCAGCAGAGGTAGGGTGTCAATCATTAGCAAATGAGTTTACATATGCTTGGGAGATGTTTTTTTGAGGTCAGTTTCCTATGTTTCTATACACCTCACCATAGTGGGAACATTGACTGGGTGATTTAGGGTGTTCTTCTTAAAATCTGTATTTTTCTTTCTTAAGACTTCTTTTGGTTATAGTCAATATTACACTGGATTCTTTCCCATTTATAAATTTCAGTGGTGTGGTAAGTTTGGTTTAGTTTTAGTTTAGTTTAGTTTAGTTTATTGACATTGTACCTTGTACAAGAAAATTAAATGCCGTCTTCTATGTAAATTATAACTATAAAAATAAAACACAAACACACATCCTTCACATTCTGTACAATTGAACTGAAAACCTGATGTTGCATTAATATTGCTCTATACAATACAATTCAATATAGTTACTGCCCTGGGATAGCAGCTATTTTTCAGCTTTTTTCCCCTTGTTTTTATTTATTTATTTATTTATTTTGCCAAAAGCTTACAATACAATAGAAATAAGAATAAACATACATTTAAATATAAGAAATAGGAACTAATAATTGGGGACAATAGGACAAGGATGGTAGGCACGATTGTGCACTTATGCACGCAATAGAAGTTAGTTTGAAGGTAAAGGAGTGGGGATTTGAGCAGGTGACAACAGAATCAGGTAGTGAGTTTCAGACATTGATCACTCTGTTGCTGAAATCATACTTCCTGCAATCAAGTTTGGAGTGGTTTACATTAAGTTTATATCTGTTGTGTGTTCTTGTATTGTTGTGGTTAAAGCTGAAATATTCATTAACTGGTAAGACATTGTAACAGATGATTTTATATACTATGTTTAAGTCCAATCTTAGCCGGCGTAGTTCAAGGTTATCTAAGCCTAGAATCTCAAGTCTGGTGGTGTAGGGCAGTGGTCCCCAACCTTTTTTGTACCAGGGACCAGTTTCAAGCACAAACACTTTTTCAAGGACTGGGGGAGAATCCGAGTTTGGTGGTTTGCTTGCAGACGTTTCATTACCTGACTAGGTAACATCTGATGTTGTTACCTAGTCGGGTAATAAACGTCTGCCAGCAAACCACCAAGTTCAGGGAGCGCCTCGGCCCTGCCTCCCTCAGCCCCATCCCTCAGGTGTCTCCCTCCCTCCCTCAGGTGTCTGCCTCGTTCCTCTCTCAGTCGCTCTCTCGCTGCTCCACCAGCCCTGGAAGAAACTGCTTCAAAGAAGCCGGGGTGGAGTGGCTTTCCTGTCGCCGCAGCTCCTCCGAAGCGCCGTTTACCCCCACCCCACCCCACCCGCCCCTGCTCTTCAATTCAGTGCTCCGTTCTGCCTGCCTGCCTACCTTCTTCGTTTCGGAGCAGCTTCGGCTGATAAAAAGAGGCGAATAGTTATTATTCTCAGCCGAAGCTGCTCCAAAACGAAGAAGGCAGGCAGGCAGGCAGAACGGAGCACTGTGGATTGAACTGCGCATGGGTGGGCGGGTGGGGGTAAAAACAGGTGCTTCAGAGGAGCTGCGGCGACAGGAAAAGCCACACCCTCCCCCGGCTTCTTTGAAGCAGTTTCTTCCTGGGCTGGTGGAGCAGCGAGAGAGCGACTGAGAGAGGAACGAGGCGGGAGGAAACTGAAGCCGCTGAGCCAGAGAGCAGGACAGGCTTTGGTTGCTTCCTCCCTCCCCTTCTTTCATTTGTGTCCTTGATCCCCAATCCCAGCAGCATTCACGGAAGGCAAAGAAAGCTGCCATTTTTTTTATTTTTTTTTCTTTGCGGCCCGGTACAGAGTGCTCCACGGACCGGGACCGGTCTGCGGCCCGGTGGTTGAGGACCCCTGGTGTAGGGTATTCTGTTGCGAACAGAGGAATGTAGTACTCTTCTAGTAAAATACTTCTGGACTCACTCAATTGTATTTATGTTTGATATACAGTGCGGATTCCAGACAGCAGAGCTGAATTCAAGTATTGGTCTAGCAAAGGTTTTGAATGCCCTAGTTTGCAAATCAGCATTACCAGAGAAGAAGCTTCGTAAAATTAAATTTACAACTCTTAAAGCCTTTTTGGCAATTCTGTTGCAGTGAGCTTTGGTGCTTAGGTCATTCGATATGAGAATTCCAAGGTCCTTGACAGAGTAAGGGTCATCAACAAGGTCATATCCACCTAGCTTTTATTTGATATATAGATTTTTTTTTACCAATGTGTAGGATAGAGCATTTGTTAGTCGAGATTTGGAATTGCCAACTGTTAGACCATTCAGACACATAATGAAGGTCTTTTTGAAGGATGGTAGCATTGACAGTGGTGTTGAATAATTTTACATCATCAGCGAAGAGGACGCAGTTGCTAATAAGGTGATCACAAAGGCCATTTATATAGAGTGTAAAGAGTGTGGGTCCTAGAACTCTCCCTTGGGGGACATCGCTGATAACTGGTGCAGAGTTTGGTAGGGTATTTCCTATTTTTACTACGTTGCCTGTTTGACAGGAAGATAGTAATCCACTTGTGAAGGGATCCAGAAATGCTGTAATAATTTAATTTTAATAGTAGTTTGTCATGTACCACTGAGTCAAAGGCTTTGCAGAAGTCAGTGTAAATTACATCTATAGCTTTACCTTGGTCAAATAGAGTAATCCATATGTTTTTGCAGTGTAGAAGTTGTAGATTGCAGAACAATTTTTTCCTGAAACCAAACATTTTTTTGGACAGTAGGTTGTTTGAGTCAAAGGCTTTGCAGAAGTCAGTGTAAATTACATCTATAGCTTTACCTTGGTCAAATAGAGTAATCCATATGTTTTTGCAGTGTAGAAGTTGTAGATTGCAGGACAATTTTTCCTGAAACCAAACATTTTTTGGAGAGTAGGTTGTTTGACTCTAAGTGGAGAGTGATGAATTGGTTAATAATTGATTCCATAACTTTGCACGTGACACAATACAACGAGATTCGTCTGTAGTTTTCAACCAGGCAGGGGTCACCTTTTTTTAAAATAAGGATGACCGTTGCTAAAGACCAAGGTTTGGTAAGGAGCTGGTTCTGAATGATATCTCATATATTATGCTTAGGGGTTCTGCTATGGTAGTGGAGAGCTTTTTTAAGAAGAATGCACATAAGCCATCAGGGCCAATAGATAAGGATGGTTTTAGGTGGCATAGTGCATTTTCTATGTTATCTTCAGGAAAGTCAATTTGTAGATCGTTGCAGTTAGTTGTAATATGTGGGGCCTAAGCCATTACTGTTTACAAAGACTGAACTGAAGAACGTGTTGAAGAGGTTTGCCTTAACGGATTCATCGCTATAGTCTTTCCCATTAGGACCTTTTAGGGGTGGGATGGTTTTTGAGTCTTTAAGTTTGGTATTTATAAAGTTATAGAAGGCATGGGTGGAGTTTGTGCATAAAATATTTTCCTCTTGCTTGCAGTGGTAATTAGTGCATTCTGCCTTTAACTGTCAGCATAAGATGTTGTATCAGTTTTTAAAGTTAGCTACATATTTAGTCTGTTTTTATGCCTTAAGGATATCTATCTATCTATCTATCTATCTATCTATCTATCTATCTATCTATCTATCTATCTATCTATCTATCTATCTATCTATCTATCTATCTATCTATCTATCTATCTATCTATATGATTTATTATTCTGTACTGTCTGCCAGATGGTAATCATTCAAAAAAAGGGTGCCCAGGATGAATGAATTTTTAAGAATGTTTTGAACTTTGTTAAGCAGCAGGAGCTATAAAGGTCTTCCAAAGAGGGGAGAGGGCAACCAATGATCTTCTGGGCAATGACATTAACCCTCTGGAGTGCTGTCCTATCTGCCACTGTGCAATTGGCAAACCATACACAGGTGCAGTAAGTTAAAATATTTTTTATGGTGCAGGGGTAGAAGGTCACCAGCAGTTTTTCTTTTTTCTTTTTTGCAATAATTTTTTATATATATATATTTTAAAAAACATCTCTTTGGGTGAACAATGTGGTTCCAGGTTTTTACATTTCAATACAAACATGACCATTACATATGCAACTTTCATATTCAATTTCATATCATATTATTACTTATTCCATTTTTCTTTAAATATTCTCATATATTATTATATTCATTACACTTATTTTATCCAATTTCAATTCATATTGTAGCTTATTTCATTTTTCTTTAAATATTCTCATGCCTTAGTTTACAATATTATCTAAATTCTTGTTTCATTTCTATACTCATTATGCATATTTACTTTTATCTGTCACATTTGCAAGTTTATCACCTACTATTATTCCATTCATTGTTCAATAAATTTCATCCAAATTCTAATTATCCAAAAATTATCCCCTTTCATTGTCAATTCGAGTTTGCCACCCCTTTACCTTATACATTCCCCCATTTTACTCTCTTTAATTCATTGTAAAAATTTACCATAATATAGTCATTTACATTATAAAACAATAATCTCCTAATACATATATAGTCAGATTCTGCATGGTGTTTTTTTTTCTCAATCATCTATTTATTTCAAAGGTATTAATCTGTTCACTTAATTTTGGGAGCTGATAATAGTATTTCCATCGCAATCCTCATAATTCATTTTAACTTTATTCATCGCTTTATTCAATATCAATTAATTTTCTTATAGTAAATTCCTGTTGCCAAATCTATTTTAATTAAATCTATATCTGGTTTAACAGTAATCCTTAAAAAAAAAAACAGTTCCAATCTTTTCTATTTTTAAATCTATATTCTTAAGTATCACAACTCGTTCCCATGCAGAATTCACCTTCCTATTCCTCTACTACCCATTGTCTCTCATCCTCCTGACTATATAATTTCTTTTCATTTTTGCTTGCTTTCTGTTTCTCATCATTTTCTGGTCCTTTCTCTTAATTTCCCTTTTTTCCTGTATTGTTTCCTTTCATTTCTTACTCCAGTTATTTGTTTTAACCCTCTCCCTCTCTTGATCTTTCCTCTGTGATTCCCTCTTCTGTTGTTTCCTTTTCCTTTGTTTAATTTTCCAAATGATTCCACCTTTATTTATCACATCAAACCTCAAAGTTTTAGCATTATTTCTTTTCCCCCCCACTTGTTTTAATGTTTGTTGTTCCACTTGTTCTTTAGAGCTGGTTTCCTCTTTATTCAATTTCTCCCCCCTGGCTCTCTTTGTTCTTCTTTAGTTTGCATCACCATTTCTAATTTTTGTAGTATAATACTATACATTTCCGAGCTTTCTTTCATCATTTCCTTCATGTTTTGTAGTTCCGATCTTATTTCCACACATATTTCACTCATTTTGTGCACTTCTTCTTTTCCTTCTTTAATATTTATATCCAATCCGATTGTCTAGTAGTTTATTTCAACCAGCGTCTTTTATATTTAATTTCAACAGTCAATGTCTATATGTCTTTGTTTCCAAGTTTCCTTCTGTTAATTTCTTTTCCATTTTTTTTCAGTCACCAAACAATCCCAGGGCAATTTCTTCACATATTTCTTTTCTGTAATGCTAATATTTCATTTTTCAGAGTTTTTATTTTATTATAGTAGAATTCCTCTTATTTCATTTCACATTCCAATTTTAAATAGACCAAGCACTTTTCAAAGAGTCACTGAAATGTTTTCTTTACCATTAGGTGGTTCTCTCAATTCTGTTTCCACATTCCAACCTTTATTTTTCACTTTCCCCCCTTTTTAAGCTTTTATTAATTTCACTAATTCCAATTATTAGTTATTATTTCTTTTTAACACATTCAATTCCAGCATTTGATTAATGCCTATTTAGTGCCAAAATCCAAATAATTATCCAGATCAATTTCCAAGACTTTTATAGTCAAACGTTTTCCTCTAAATTTTCCACATCCAAATTAATTCTTTTCAAAGTCCAAAGCCAATTTCATAAATTTCCAATTTTCTTCTCTCTCTCTTTGGTCACCAGTTCTACTATCTTTAATAAAAATTCTTTCTTTTCATTCCAGGGTACCTTTTAATGTCCAAGTATTTCACCTAGTCCACACACTGGAGGGGGTTTTCCTTTCCAGGGAGGGGAGATGCGGCTCCCCTCGACCCGCCAGACAGTCCCCCTTTCTTCACCACCCCTACAATGTGGTTCAGGTTCTGATTGGGACCCTCTGATGAGAGAGCACAGAGAGAAACCATGCATGATCACGGATTCCGTTCCAACATGACAGAGCACAACCGGAAGGCAAGTGGAGTCAAGGTCACAAAGCAGTTTTTCATTTAGTTGTTGTTTCCTGAGAAGTCTCAGGTAGTATGATCTCTGCTGGGCCCTTTTGATCAGTGCTGCAATGTGAGTGCCCCGGGTCTGGTCCTCTTTTATGGTAACACCCAGAAACTTAAAACTGGCCACTTGCTCCACTCAGTTTCCATTGATAAGCAAGGGCTGGATGTCTGATCTATTCCTTCTATAGTCCACTATAAGCTCCTTGGTCTTATTGGTGTTAAGGATGAAGTTATTGTCTCCACACCACAAAAGCAACCGTCCACCTCATCTCAATAGGCAGGCTCATCCCCACCACCGTTGTATCATCTGCAAATTTACTAATAGTCTTATTAGCATGTGTGGGAATGCAGTCATGCACATAAAGAGGCACTCAACATGTAATCCTATGGTGTAGCAGTGTTAAGAATAAGGACTGAATAGATATGATTACCTAATCTGATCCTCTGAGAATGGCCAGACAGGAAATCCATAATCTAAAAACAGATTGAATAAGAAAGTCCAAGATCCATAAGTGTAGAAACTAGTCTATGTAGAAGTATTGTGTTAAATGCAGAGCTAAAATCTACAAAAAGCATCATCACATAGCCCTCCAACCACTGTCCCAAATGAGTCAAAGCCATGTGAAGAGGGAGGGCTATAATATCCTTTGTAGATCTATTTCTTCTGTATACAAACTGGTGTTTATCAAATGTATGT